>NC_084986.1:27377524-27380024 GCF_963691925.1 Scomber scombrus | reverse complement strand
CAGTTTGATTCCATTACTCAGAGTGAAGACAAAATTACAAGTGTTTCCGCCCGGTTTCGAACCGGGGACCTTTCGCGTGTGAGGCGAACGTGATAACCACTACACTACGGAAACCGTGAAAGGCTTGTCGCCGTCCAAGAGGCCCACTTAAAACATCTGTGCACACTGACCTGCAGACGGGTCCTCACCTGCTACGGGCGTTCATGGTTTTTCGCAGGCGATGTATTCCGACGGCTGTGGTGATCCTCTGCCTTTTTTTACCTACAGCCCCCACCAGGAGGTTGACATTTGACTTCTTCATCCCAATGTCTCTATAACTACGGGAACGTTCCCCGTCGACGTCAGAACCGCTCTGCCGGCCCTTTGACGTGCCATAACTCATCCATGCAGCAGTCCTCGTTAGTATAGTGGACAGTATCTCCGCCTGTCACGCGGAAGACCGGGGTTCGATTCCCCGACGGGGAGAGTTGAGTTTTCAAGCAGCTGCGGATAATTTACCGGGAAAGACCAAAGCGACGCATGCTCCTCCTTGCCAAACAGGGCAATGAAGCCAGGATATCCACCTGCATCGATCTCCTACAGAAATAAAGTCATGGGCTGAACCCCCAAATGGTCAGTAGTACATAGTTATCAGACCTGTTCAGGATGGTGACTTCTTTGTGCCGTCAACCACGCACTGTTTTCTGGTGTTTGACGCGGGGTTGCTCCCACGATCCCATTAATGACTGAGGGTGAGCACCAAACTAACAAGTGTTTCCGCCCGGTTTCGAACCGGGGACCTTTCGCGTGTAAGGCGAACGTGATAACCACTACACTACGGAAGCTGTGAAAAGCTCCCTGTCACCCGCGTGGGTGGCCTGAGGCACTTGACCTCCTGACATGATTTCAATTGCCTGACGATATCCAAACATTTGAAATACAAGACATCCTACCTGTTTTTGCGCAATGTTAAGTGACGGTCACAAACAAAAAGCAATTCAAAAGAAGACATAGTTCATCATTTGAAAACATAGCAAGTTCTCAGATGATGTGGGGCACAAACCTTTTGGTCGATGCGCCCTAATTACCAGTCATGTGAGACAGCACAGTTTGATTCCATTACTCAGAGTGAAGACAAAATTACAAGTGTTTCCGCCCGGTTTCGAACCGGGGACCTTTCGCGTGTGAGGCGAACGTGCTAACCACTACACTACGGAAACCGTGAAAGGCTTGTCGCCGTCCAAGAGGCCCACTTAAAACATCTGTGCACACTGACCTGCAGACGGGTCCTCACCTGCTACGGGCGTTCATGGTTTTTCGCAGGCGATGTATTCCGACGGCTGTGGTGATCCTCTGCCTTTTTTTACCTACAGCCCCCACCAGGAGGTTGACATTTGACTTCTTCATCCCAATGTCTCCATAACTACGGGAACGTTCCCCGTCGACGTCAGAACCGCTCTGCCGGCCCGTTGACGTGCCATAACTCATCCATGCAGCAGTCCTCGTTAGTATAGTGGACAGTATCTCCGCCTGTCACGCGGAAGACCGGGGTTCGATTCCCCGACGGGGAGAGTTGAGTTTTCAAGCAGCTGCGGATAATTTACCGGGAAAGACCAAAGCGACGCATCCTCGACATCGTGCATGCTCCTCCTTGCCAAACAGGGCAATGAAGCCAGGATATCCACCTGCATCGATCTCCTACAGAAATAAAGTCATGGGCTGAACCCCCAAATGGTCAGTAGTACATAGTTATCAGACATGTTCAGGATGGTGACTTCTTTGTGCCGTCAACCACGCACTGTTTTCTGGTGTTTGACGCGGGGTTGCTCCCACGATGCCATTAATGACTCAGGGTGAGCACCAAACAAACAAGTGTTTCCGCCCGGTTTCGAACCGGGGACCTTTCGCGTGTTAGGCGAACGTGATAACCACTACACTACGGAAACTGTGAAAAGCTCCCTGTCACCCGCGTGGGTGGCCTGAGGCACTTGACCTCCTGACATGATTTCAGTTGCCTGACGATATCCAAACATTTGAAATACAAGACATCCTACCTGTTTTTGCGCAATGTTAAGTGACGGTCACAAACAAAAAGCAATTCAAAAGAAGAAATAGTTCATCATTTGAAAACATAGCAAGTTCTCAGATGATGTGGGGCACAAACCTTTTGGTCGATGCGCCCTAATTACCAGTCATGTGAGACAGCACAGTTTGATTCCATTACTCAGAGTGAAGACAAAATTACAAGTGTTTCCGCCCGGTTTCGAACCGGGGACCTTTCGCGTGTGAGGCGAACGTGATAACCACTACACTACGGAAACCTTGAAAGGCTTGTCGCCGTCCAAGAGGCCGACTTAAAACATCTGTGCACACTGACCTGCAGACGGGTCCTCACCTGCTACGGGCGTTCATGGTTTTTCGCAGGCGATGTATTCCGACGGCTGTGGTGATCCTCTGCCTTTTTTTACCTACAGCCCCCACCAGGAGGTTGACATTTGACTTCTTCATCCCAATGTCTCCA
>NC_084986.1:26579309-26722324 GCF_963691925.1 Scomber scombrus | reverse complement strand
AGAAGAACGGTGGCTGATGTAGAGGTAGAGGAAGAGAGAGGAAGACACAGGAGGGGGAGGGCGTCTGCTTGGGAGGACTGAGCGTCCAGACACTTGACTAAGAGAGTCGGCTAATGATGGGCTCCGGGTGTCACATGCTGCACCCCCCCCCCCCCCCCCATCTCTGCCAGGGAAATGCCTGCTCTCTGCACTCCCAGCATGCCGCCCTGCCAGTGTCATACAGCATCCCGCAGAGGGAGGAAGGCCTGTGCCAGCCAAGGTTACTAACACACATACTCCAAATATCCATCACTTCCTTCTTTTTTTTTAAAAATTCATATACACACACACAACCACACACACACACACAAGCTAGAAGCATGAGTGCAGCCAGCAGCTCACTCCATTATCACCACAGCTGCAGGTTTACGTATCAGATTCAGGCACAAACAAGGCAGCAGCATCCTGACAGAGAGCCAGCGTCGCTACAGTTGACCCACCAGTTCAACCGGAACATTTATTCGACCTCGGAGTCCAATCAGCAGCTTGAACCGTGTCCTCCGCTGCCTCCGCTCTCTCGTCAGATCTCGGAGTAGATCATTAATCACCGTTCGCTGACGAGGAGACGGCGTGAAAGATGGGAGAGCCGCAGAGATGAGAGAGAGGAAAGGATGAATCAGAATCTTTTCAAATCCCTCACTGAAGGAAAATGATAAACGACGCCGCCTTCCATTTAAGAAGTCAAGTCGAACTGAACTTTAAATTACTTTTTGCTGAGAAATCAATACAAATGCTTTGTGTTTGTTTTGACGTGTACTTATTGGAGTACTTGCCTCGAATAAGCATCAGATTTGACTCCCTAGATTATTCCATAGCCTCTTTAACTGTTAAACTTGTTGGTCTTAATAAACACTGTGGTTGCTTTTAAAGTAACAGCAATCTAACATTTCTATATCCCTTCAACACCATGCAAGTCTGAACTGAATGATGTCAGATTAAAGTAAAGGCTGCAGCAGGCTGGTTAAACATTCTATATTTTTATTGTTGTTATTATATACATTTGTAATTACTTGGTTTGTTCTACGTAATCATATTATTTTCTGTAATATTTTAACTATTTTTAGGTAGAGGCTTTAAATAAGTCCATTCTTTTCCACTACACAGTTCCAGCACGACTCGGCTCGACTCGGTTCTAAATGTGACGTCAACAGACTGCCGGCCACTGATTGGTCAAAAGAGTCATGAGCCGTCCCACACAAGAATCAAACCCGGCATTTTTAAATACCGGCAACAGCGTTACAGCCATACGGCTCTCTTCTCTTGCTTTGTGTGAGACAGAAAGCCACATACAGCAGCAAGTACACCATCGCCTCCATGTCCTCCATTGTTTATGTGTTTGTGTCGCGTATAAAACGAAGTCACGGCAGTTTGGTGGAGCCGTGCTATGACGACCCCGCCCACGTTGAGTAGGTGCTATAGTAATGGAAAAGGTCGTTCCTGGTACCGTGCCGAGTCGAGTCGAGCCGAGTAGTGCTAGAACTGTATAGTGGAAAAGCGCCATAAGTTAGTGGCAGAGAGGCCGACAGGAAACAAGGGGAGAGAGAGAGAGAGAGATGGGTAAGACATGCAACAAAGGACCCTTGCCAGAATCGAACAAGAGACGTTGCGATTATACATCATCACTGTAAACACCCAGCTACCAGGGCACTCCACACAAAATCAGTTTGAAAAAAACTAGAAAACACTGTGAATAAAACAGGCAGCAGAATTCACTCTATATGACTTTAAATGATGAGATGAATGTGAGTGACTCTCATGCTCACTATGCTCATTAATTAAGGCTTCAACAGCAAAATACGTTTTTAAATCCACCAATCTCATGCCTCGCTGTCATGTTTGTAGTACTGCTCTCTCTCTCTCTCTCTCTCTCTCTCTCTCTCTCTCTCTCTCACTATCTCTCATATGCACCAGGTGCCAAATATGTCAGAATTGTCCTGTCACATTTAAAAAAAAAAAAAGAAAAAAAGAAGAAGTGGAACATTAACGGAAAAGTCATTTATTTCTAAATGACCAAAAGCCATCACTTTAACAGACTCGTATTCCCTGTCTGAAAAGGGCTCACGACTCCATTTGTTACATCTTGTCGGACCTTGAAAGAGCGAGGGTTTAAAAGGACAACCCGTGGCTTTTTTTGGTCTGAAACAGAGGGATGGTTCTCCTCCACAGCTGTTCTGCTGCAGCCCTCGTTAGGCTGGTCCTTGTTCTAGCAGGCCTGGCTTGATGTCGTCGGGGGGGGTCACTGAGGTCATTTGGCACTTCACATTAGAGGAAACGCTCCGGACCCACAACAACACCGCCATCAATGATGCGGCAGCTGTGATCCCTGCCTCCCAAAAACACTCCTGCAGCCTCCACCATGCCGACCCGCCTGCATGCCAACAGCGAGAGAGAGAGAGAGAGAGAGAGAGAGAGAGAGAGAGAGAGAGAGAGAGAGAGAGAGAGAGAGAGAGAGAGAGAGGGAGAGAGAGAAGAGAGAGATGCCTCCTTTTTTCCAGTCTTAGCTGCGGAGAGTGGAAGTAAAATACACACAGCTGACCAGATACACTGAGAATCAGCCTGCTGGAATTGAAAAGGAAAAAGTCGGGGACTATTTTTAGCTGGCCTAAAAACAGCTCAGTTACAACTGAAGGACATGATTTATAACCTTGGGCTGATGTCAGTAAAAGAAGGAAACGCTCAAATAAGTGGAAATAAAAGAGAAAACAACTCTCCCAATTTAAGAAGATTGTTCTTTGAAACACTGTAAGGACTTCACAAAGGCAGACTTCGCCAGAGTAGTGGCTGCCCCCCCCCATCCTCCCCAAGGTCAACATTTTTAAGAGTTTAGCTGCATTTTGCCCTCAAGTAATCAACGTGAGCTCGTGAGATGTGTGGTTTCACTTTACTTCAAAGGAGCTGGGTGGAGTAGAGTCTATTAAGTGAAGGAGCTGGGCTGAATTATCTTGTTTTCACAGCTCTTTTTTTTGACTTTTTTTTTTTTTTTTTTTACAGCACGTGTCTCTGCAGGAGGTCTGCCTGAGGATGCTCCAACCCCCTTCATTAAAAAATCACAGTCTATCCTGCTTTTATCCCTCTCAGTGTGAGCTCCTCAGCAACGTTCAGGTCGCCTCTCGATGTTGAGATAAAGACGCTACAGCTCATACAACCATAAAGCACAAAGAATCTGGCCATTATTGTATCTACTGTTACACTGTCCTCTCCTCTCGTCTCCTCTCCGGTCAGGATTATGAGCTGCGAGCTGTCATAACTGGAGCAGCCCTTCCTCCTGCCGCCCTGCTCGTCTGTGGTTCCGCTGGGGGAAGCTGAGAGGCCACATGCTTGTCTACATCTCTTCCTGCTGGCTGAGCCCAGATCACAACAACACTGGCCTCAACTATTTCTGCTCCCATGATCCCTTCCTCTCTCTCTCTCTCTCTCTCTCACACACAGCTCTCTCCATATTGCGTAGGGAGGCCTCTGTCCTCACTGATCCTGTCTGTCAAGTGGAGCTAGGCGGGGCCAGCGGTGACACCATTGTGTCATGGCGGCTCTGTGTCAGCAACGGCGACATTCACAGCAGGAGAGCTGGTAGGATGGAGAGCTGGAGGGAGATGACAGAGGAGGCCTAATGATTCTCTGAGGTAGAGATGGAGAAGGGGAAATGATGACTCGGGCTACAACTGCTGAGACTGAGTCGCTGGAAGATGAAGACTATTCTGCTCCTTATAGGAAACAAGCTGATGATGATTTAGACAACTGAACAACCATAATGTGTAGTTTCAACAGGGATGTTTAAAGTCTGTGTAAAGTGAATTCATTGATTTTCTTCTAAACACATTATTCAAGTTAGAAAATGGAGAAAAAATCTTCCGTTTCATTTTTCCTGATTTGCTGAGCTTGCAAAAAACGGCTACACCGTGACGTAGTGGTGTAGCCTGCGTGGACTTGGCCCCTCCCCCTCTATGTAAGCCCTATCGTCAGTGGTCATCCTGCTCAATTGTTTGACATTACTGTTACTACAGGCTACAGTTTGCCAGTTAGCTATGCCTGCATCCCCATAATTTAAATAACAGCTCGTGTTGAAGAAAAGGTGGATTGATTTCGTGAAGAGCCACATTGATGGAGAGGAGAGGATCACCAACAACGGCTACTAATGGGCCAAAATAGGCCCATTAGAAGTTTTTTTTTGGGGGGGGGGGGGGGTTTAAGAAGAGCAACAGTGTGAAAAGTGTACTTGTGTACAGCTGGTGAGTTCTACAAAACAATATTGAAATTATAGGATGATTAATATTAGACATAAAAGGTAAAGGGTAAGGTGAGGGTAAGGGAAAACGTTATTGATCCCCCTAGGGGGAAATTCAAAATTGGCACAACAATATTCTGTAAGAAGTAATAAGTGGTTAAAAAAAATAAAAAAAATAAATGGTTAACTCTAACCCTGCTGCTGAGCCCTGAGGTTCATGATAACTGGGACTTTACTAGAGTAGCTCTGCATGATTCACAACTCAAAACACTCCACATTCATCTTCTAGTGGTCCTTTATGCTGCCCTTCAGTTCAGCCTCTGTCTCTAATAGGCAGTCTTTGCTCCTGTCTCTAACCCCCCATCACCCAATGAGCTCACTCTGTTCTGATTGAATCGCTTTCCGGAGGCCTGCTGAGAGGCAGTCACATCAAAGTTATACACTGTCGCCCATAAAGTTGGAATAACATATGTTTTACCTCTTTCCATGAAATGATTGTGAAAATGTGATTTACTCTTGATAGATAAAGTGTATATATTCTCATTGAATTGTATTGATCAATCTCAAAAAGGTGATTACTGATGTGTATAAATAGAAGATAAAAAGAAGAATGTGTCTAAAAACTAAATTATTCCGACTTTATGTGTGACCGTGTATTAAGTTACTGTTGATGCAAACCCAACATTTCCTGCTTTAATGCTTGATATTAAAAGCTTTTAAATGATTTAGGACTTTTATTGTGAAGAATTTACAGGAAATGAAACATGCTCCTCACTTAATTAGTGGAGGTTCATTAGTGGTGCTGTAAACTGGGAGATATTTGGAACTCTCTGTACAGCGGATCAGTTAGGATGATGGTTGATCTAGAGCTGCCAGTGTGTTTACTTCTACATACGTTTACCTCATTATTTGACACTTTGACCACATTTCATAATGAAAATCTGACATTGCAACATTCTATATATATGAATGAAAATAAGGAAAAGCATAATAGGTCCCCTTTAAGGTATGACTGCATGATTCAGACAATTGTTCACTATCAACTAGAGCTACATGTTAGTGAGTTACTGACTGTATTCCTAAAACTTTTAAAAGTTTGGGAGTATAGGAACTTTTTTGGCTTATTTTTTCCATTTTCACTTTATGGTGAAATGTTACTAAAAACACACAATACAAAAATGGAAAACCAATCCTCAGGCATGTTGGGAACCGCTGAATGAACTGGGTCCTGGAAAATGATGTGAGCATTGAGTTGATGCCAGATTGTATGTTGTGCTGCCTGTCGGTCTCAATAAAGACCAAACACGCCATGTCTTTTTTTGTACACTCCTTTTCTTTTAAAATATCAAAACAATACAGAGGGGCGATTCTTTCCGTAATAATTCACCTTTGCCCCAGTATACAGACACCATACTCCCTACCTGGTCAATACAGTATGTGAAGGCTCTCAGTCAATATAGGGCTCAAATATATTTTTATTGCGAGGTAATAAAAGTTGCTCCAGTTAGAAGAAGGTGTCTTGTGAGCCTTCATTAAATGGCCTACAAGGTTACTAACATGTGAGCCAGAGGCGCAAAATTGAGTGAGCTGCTTGATGTGAGCCCTGCAGACGTGTGCTGACAGCTGACCTTCTGTTAATAATGCAGCTGTGTCCAGGACTTGACCTGACAGCCCCCACACTCTTTCCTCCTCCCCCCCCCCCCCCCCCCCCCCCCCCCCCCGGGCTCTGGATGAATCAACACCAAGACGCTGCCTCGGCTCTCCTCACTGAAATATTAACCTGTTCCTCAAAAGAAAAACACCAATTATATTTCAATTACACTTAACATGTACTTTAACTTACACTTACAATTTGGTTTCAGTGAATTATTTTTTATTATTGATTTCTCTTCTTTTTCCAATTCATCCATTAGTCCATGAATTGTCAAATAATAGAGAATAACATGTCTATCACAGTTTCTTAGAGGCCTCAGCTGTCATGTTTTGTCTGACCAACCAATTGATTTACAATTACACAGCAGCAGGAAACAAGGAAAAGCAACAAATAATAGATCATTTCTGGCATTTTTACTTGATGAATGACTGAAAGCCAGCTCTACATTGGGGTAAATAAGTAGAGAAGAAAGATCCTGTGTTTCCTGTGTTCACACCTCATTCTCTGTCATCCTCTGAGTGGCTGTATGTTTGTCAGGCAGTGATCAGTCTCCTGTACAGCAGGCAGGCAGACAGCAGCACAGGGGCTTTAGCTCGGGAACAAAGTAGCACATGAGCACAGAACAAAGCAGACACCTTCAGAGTCACTTAATAATCACCCTTAGAGGGATATCTTGACATTTTCAGGTGCTTATTCGTCTTCACCAGACACTTGTCACACTGGGGGAACTGCAAGGTTTCACATTTGTCCTTCAGATTTCCTAACAATGGTTATGAGCACTGGCTACCTAAGCCTAAGTGAAACTGACACGGTTTATAACTGCTGTCCACTGTGTGATATGAAACTTTTAATAGCTAAAGAGTTCAGTGTAGACCTGCTCTATGTGTAAAGGGCCTTGAGATATATAAATAAAGATTGATTGATTGATTGTTAAACTTAGAATAAAGCTGGACCACGTGTAATCAATTTGTGAAATTGTAGCCGGTGTGTTACAGAGCAGTCAGTGATTGTGTCAATAGTGTGAATTAGTGTGAAGTCCCCCCCCCCCCCCCCCCCCCCCGTTTCCTGTCTGTCTACTGTTAAATAAAGGCGTCTATGTCAACAAAATCTTTAAAAAAAAAAAGAAAAAAGAAATGTACTAAAGTAATGTATTACATAACATAGTTAAGCTACGATTGAGTCAAAATAAGGCTATAAATGCTGTTGCAAGAACAACACTTTCCACTCATATCCTGGGATGTTTGATTTGAAAGGGAACTTATTTTAATTCTAATTATAACAATTCTAATGATCTGTTAACTCTCTCTGCTCTTTCATCTGTTTCTCTCTGTTGAGTGTATTCAATGTTTTGTCAGAGTGATGGTTATTTGCGCTGCTTTAACTCCCACCACACCTCTATGGGCCATTTTTCTGCCTCTGTCCCAGTTGAGAATCATGTAGGCATGGAGAGCATGTTTGGTGCGAATGCAGGAGACTTATCAGAGCTCGGAGCAGGAAACACAGTCACGTTGCCGTTCTCTGCTTCCATCACCTTGCACCAATTCATTTTGAAAGAGCAACAACCAATGGGAGAACTCCAAAACTTAGCCGTCCAACCAATGGTGTATCTTATCACAGCTGTGATAATAGGGCTGGTCTGCAGCCAGAAATGCAAAAGCATGAAGACTACTAATCAACAAAAGTTAGAGTACAAATAAGACATATTCATAGTCATATTAATAAAGTTCTAACTTGTTGTACTGTATTGCTCACTGACATGACATAAAAGCTATTGAACGTACATCAAGTAAAGGCATGTGGTAAGCTCCCATACTGGGTGAGTTGGTTGTAGGTTTGTTGGGTTCACCAGAACAGACAAAGACATACCATGTTCATACAATGAAAATGAACTACATCTCTCTTTGCTGTTCATTTAAACTAAAAAAATAACATTATTCAATCACATCCCAACCTTTCTTTCAGGACAGGTGTGTATAGTTTCAAAAGTTTCCTATGGTGATTTTGCTGTACTGGCCACAGTTGCGGCTGCAGGTCAAGTGAGATTGATATTTCCCAAAAGACTTACAGATGAGTCTATTCCTGTAAGTGAATTGAGAGATGACCGAGCTTTTGGGAAGGATAATTCCCCTACACATAGTTATAACCCACAGTGTTTTGGACTTGGCACAAGATAGATGTGTCATTACACTGGTTGTTTGGATCATACAAAATTTGAACCATCGGTTACATTACTGCGTGAACCAGAGAGAGACAAATGACTGCACTAAAGAGCAGCTTGCAGATAAACACTTTAAGTGTCACTTTCAACTTATTATTATGGGTGAAATATGCAGGAAAGCCCTTCTGTCAAGACATCCTCGCATTACTGAGCATCTCCTGAGAGTGCTGTGAGGCTGATTGCATGCTCCACAGGAAGCAAGGAGGATGTAAACCATTGTTCGGGCGCATTGCCGCAATTTCACCAAGTCCTCAACTTTCAGGGCGATGAGACAAAGGACAATGCTGCAGGGGTCATGTTCTGTATTCAAATTACATATTATTAGAAAAAGAGGCTGCGGAGACAGTGATGAGTGTGTCCAGGAACATGCTTTCACTGATACTGCTAGAAATAGATGTAGGAGTGTGCTGCCTAGTGGAGCAATTCACATTAAATACACATTACGTGCAAACCATCAAAAACAGCATATTTACACACATGAACAAAATAGACTAAATACCATAGACTAAAAACAGGTTTATCGTTACAATTCTGAACAAAACCAAAGGACAGACGTCATTGTACTAACTCTGTTGTATGTTTCAGCTTGTGGGTGCTGCACCTTCTGCAGATGAAGATGCAACACTCTGCTTACCCTCTTGGCAGAGAGATAACGCATTCAAGAGAACAACCTCATCATTTTAAGGCCGCCTGCAGGATGTGGTTAAAAGCCTCAAATACACCTTGATGGGTGTTAAGTTTCCCTTCACCCATCAGAGAACAATGTTGTAAGAGAGCTGCATCATTTTATGGCTTAAGCCCAAAACGCTGAAAATAACCTCTTGGAGGAAGGCAGTTTTGCTGATGAGGTGTCTCTCGCCAGTCGACCATTCGGTCTATAAATAGACCTCTCTGTCCCGCTCCAGCTTTCTGCATTTCATCGTCAACCAACGGGCCGACCTGGAGTCAAACAGGGCCACAGTGTGTGTGTCACAGGTTTGACTCTGGCTCTTGTTCTTTTGTCATCCTCCCTTCTCAACCATCTTTGCATAGCCTCCGACAGCAGAAACAAAACAGACAGCTCACTTTGAACTACACTGCCGTCCCTATATTTAGTTAATATACCCCCCCCCCTCCCCCCCCCACAGCAGATGCATGTTTTATTACCTCACAGCCACATGCATTGTTCACCGCCTATGCAGACAGGATAAATGAGTATGACGTCATACTAGTCTCTGCTGTAGTACCCAAGGTGTCAGACGAGGCACACCTCCATGCTTCTTACCGCCACAGCTGTATATTTACATTTAAAGTCGAACTCAGGCTAAAATTAGCTAAGAAACCAGTATCAACCAGTATATATCTCCTTGGCATCTGCTTTTACTTGTTACTAATTTGGCAAAACAATGCTACCAATTTCCAATTTCCATCTTTATTCTCTGTGTTGACGTTTTAGTTCATGCTAGCTCCATCTGTGTTTTTTTTTTTTTTTTGCACTCTTTATGCTAGTGACTGTATTTCATGATTCACCAGATATCACCATGTAATAAACAGAGTCTGTCTCAGCAGGTTTAGACAGTCTGGTCATCTGCAGTCACCATAACTGGACTAATGAAAGAAAGAAAGAAAGAAAGCTAAAGCTAAAGCTAGCTAACCCGCCCCTAGCTAGATGACTCAGCAGGTGTTGACGTAACATGAACCAAAAATAATGTGTAGTGGGAATCTGTGCTAGGCTAGCTAGTTTCTGCTTGCTATGGACGTGTTAGCTTCCACTTTCTGAATGAAATAAAAATGTAACAGCACAAATGATCCTCCTAAATGCTCAATCTTATAAAAACAGACTTTACAATGATAACATCATAAGATAGTGATGGGGCACTGCAATCTTTCGGAATAGTCTTTTCTCCTCTTAATATCATTTTCGTGTATATTTTTGCTTAGTTTCACAACTTTTAGGGGTTTTTAATACATATTATTGTTAACTTATATAAATATGCATTTGCGTTTTGTGTTTATGTATGCTATTGTACACATGAATTTCCCCTATGGGGATGAATAAAGTCTATCTATCTATCTATCTATCTATCTATCTATCTATCTATCTATCTATCTATCTATCTATCTATCTATCTATCTATCTATCTATCTATCTATCTATCTATCTATCTATCTGTTAACAGTATATAACAAATGCTACACTACATGTTCTAACTGACAGTTGGCAGCATGTCTCCTATAAAAGCCCGCCCTCACATGTCAATCAACAGATGCTAAAAGGCACAAAGTCTTCATTCTTTTATCCTTTTGATACAAGTATGGAGAATTCACATTTCAGTTTGATGTGAACCTTATGTTGAAACTTTTATAGACTTGCTTTTAATAAAAAATGGCCTTTTACATGTTATATTCTAACTTATACTTGTTGTTTTTACTCTGCTTTTTTAGTTTTACTGTTCTCTATTTCTTTGTTCACTCTCAAAGTGCTACACAGATTAAGATGATTAATAGCTCTTATATTCTGCTGCCATGCAATAAACAACTGAAGAGTAGCAGTCCTCAAAGTGCATGAGGGAGAGCTGATAAACCTTGGAGGGCCACGTCGCACGTGCCCTTCAGCAGCAGGATTTACCTCTAAGCAGGCGAGGCACGGTCGCCCATCACCGACCCAACGCAGCGATCTGTCTCTCCAGGCCCCGTTGCTAGGTTACCACATTCCTGAGCACGGCGAGTACTATGGGTCCCTGCTCTGTTGGCAGAGTCTGGGGAGTGGAAATGACGCAGTAGCCATGACGATTTAAGAGCCTGTGAATGAGGGAGGATGAGCCGGTGGATGAGTGGACATGTTTTGAGAGATAGTGTAAGCAGTGTAACATCCCTCCATCTTTGACTTAATTTCTTCACATACAGCATGTGTCTGGAGAGGAAAACTACACATCTCTGTTTGTGTGTGTGTGTGTGTGTGTGTGTGTGTGTGTGTGAGAGAGTAAGAGACTGTCTGACTTCAGCCATGAGAATGTGCTGTGCCTCTAAAGAGAGACAGTGTGATCCAGCTGTGACTCCTTGCCCCAGTGTGTGTAGCTGCTGGGCTCAGTACAGCACGTTCCTCCACACACAGCAGAGCAGCAGTTTTGAGCGTCTAGACAGCACCCAGACCTCAGAAACGCCCCCACTGCTCAGCACCTCCAAAGAGGATTGTGTTCCGGCTAGGGATAATCTTTAAGGCTGATCATTCTTTGTCTTCACACGGTTTATATACATGAGAACACATGCACACAAACACACAGCCATACATAAGAGCTCAGCAGGACTAATGACTATGTGTCAAACTTACAGGTAGATTTAAAAAAAAATATATAAGCTGTCCAAACAGACTGGACAATAATTCTATATTACGACCTACGGAAATGATCATTATCATTTAAAGTTTTCTGATGTCTTTGTAATTATAATCTAAAGTAGCGGGGGGGGGGTACATGTCTGAAGCCAGGATAGAAGTGGGGTCCAGCACTACAGGTAGGAGTCCAAAGTCTCTCAGAACACTCACACAAGACATTTTTGACAAGCTACCAAAGGAAACTTTAGGCTATTTAAAAACAAAAAAAAAATCACAGAATCAACATTTCAAAGTCCGAGGTTCACTTTTATTGTCGTGACACAACACAAGAGCACAAAGAAATGCCTTTTAGTAAGGGTTGTTTTCTTTTATGGGTGTGTTATTTCCTTATAACTTTTGCTTATAATTTCCCAGTAATTTGGTACAGTCATATGGAGGACAACAGGTCTGAGACTGTTATTTTAGTTATGTTGAGTTTAAAAGGAAGTTGTTGATTTGGCATGTTCAGCTGACCTGATATGAACCGACTCAAATTCTTTAGATTATGCTGTCTTAGCAAATAATTGTAATTAAATTCTTGGACGTGAACCCATTGAACATGTTGTAACTACAGCCAATGATTAGGGATATATGGACTGTTAAATAAAGCCTTGACTATATTTAGTTTGAACACAATCGTCCTTCATTGGTATAAATGTCATTTCAAAACCTTCCTTACACTATTACATATATAATTGTGGTGGAGAGTACTAAATACTATCATTAAAGTTTTGGTTTTTGCCTAAAAAAAGTTACAAAAAAGCCCCTAAAAACACTGTGTAATGTACATGTAATCATTGGAATGGATGTAGTTAATGCACTAGACCATGTGGACGCCAATATGCACTCCTGTTTTTTAAATCATAAAAAACAAAAATGCATTTAAGTGTATGTATTAAATTTTGTTGAAATTCAAAGCAAGCTTAATGGAAATCCAATCATTGGTTTTCAGATCAAATGTCAATGGCAGTTTGCTGGGTAATGGAAAAATTCTGGCCTAATATAATCCTCAGAAGAAAGGTCATTCAGATTTAAATGAGTCTGTCTTGCTTTGGACAGATGGACGGAATGACAGACGGACAAACCGCCCGGGACAAATGACTGACGACCGAGACGCTGCTCATGCAACGGTCTCGTTCTGTGAGGGGCTACAATGATGGGCTTCCAGTGGGCTTCCTGTGTGATCGATCAACCATCAATCACGGTTCAATCATGTGAAGCCATGTGGAAACAAACACAGCCTGTCAGCCTGGTTACAGCAGGCCTCACTCTCAGGAGAGCCCTGATCCATCCCCTCAGGTGGAGCGACATCCAACATAACCAACCCCTGATCAATACATCTATAAATAGGCTTATGCATGAAACACCTATACTCTACTTTGGAACCAGGTTTCTGTCTCCTGGACATCAAAGTCTCTCCTCCAAATCAATGCGGCCTGTCTGATGGAAGCATTTGTCCTTCTGAACCGCAGACGCCAAAGCTCCAAGTCCATATTTTTTCACCTCTCAGACTCAATTATGAAGTAGGCAGACTTTCAGTCACCAAAGTAATATGATAAGAGATATTAAGCCTGTGATGTAATTTGCCACCTTGGTTTCTATCGTAGCTCAACAGCACAACACAGCAGGTGGGCTCCATCTAAATCAATCAGCAAATACAAGTTTGAAGAGGGCTTCAATGCTGATGTAGCAGAGATGGAATGATGAGAGCCTGTGAGAACAGTGAGAACGATCACATGTTCAGTTCGGACTAAACATACAGTACTAGTCGAAATTCAGACACAACGGACAACTGAAAACAGACACTCCAGTTTCACAGAATGAAAGAGGAGGGATATGAAATGTGAAGCTACATATGAGATTACAGCTCTCAGGCTGATGCTCTCATTTAGTCTGAGTGCTCTAGATGCTTCATGACAGATTCTCTGCCCCACATCCTGCTTCCTGTTTCCTTCATGTTCTTACATGTTTTCTGTGTCATGATTTCCCACCATGCTGCATTCAGGTTCACAGCTCTAACTCAGTTCTTATCTGCCATACATCTACGATAAGAACTACTATATAATCTATATTATTGTTGCTATATTATCTTCATCTATCTATCTTCTATCTTCTTTTATTATCTATATTATCTTCAACTTCTTCCCTGTGCAGCTGACTGTGAACGATGGCACAAGTCACGTAGACAAACCGCTATGACGCCTTTTCTACAATGGGAAACTCCCAAACAATAACTGAAGATGCAGATATTGAGGTTTGCTTTTGTTTCTGCTGTTCTAAGCCCACTTTGACAATGCAGTCCTAGCACTACAACTACAACTACTGAACCCAAGACCCAGGTACTGAAATCAGGATCTTTTCGTCCATGTCCAAGTCTCTGAGATGTGACTCACGAATCAAAAAAAAAGACCATGGCTTTTTATGCAGGTTCTAATAGCACAATTTCCAAAATCAAACTAAATACTTTTTTTTAAGGGCAACAATGATTCACTGTGTCCAACTCAAGTCCAAGTCGCTAGCTGTGGATGAAATACAGCAGCTTGTTTGCAGGGGTAAAAAAATAGGCTGACTGATGTATCGGTCAGGCTGTAGGTGATATAATCAGATATCACAATATTTTTGATCCAAAACCTCAATATCGATATTGCGACTATTGGTGCTTTCACAAAATATTTACAAATGAGACTTTTGATAAACAATCATCAGTAATGTGGATATTGGAATATAGAAATAGAACAGTTAGAACAGTCTGGTAGGTTCAGAAAATGACATCATCAAATGACATCATTTACTGTAATGCAGCCTTAAACACCTGGAAAAGACATTTATACCATATCACTATATAATGACCAAAATTTAAGAAGTATCTAGTCTCATATCATGATATCGATATAATATCAATATACTGGCCAGTTCTACTCTACGGCTGTAAGGATAGGCTGCAGAGCAAAGCTCAACACTGAAATAAAAACTGTCCTGCACTGAACGCTCGCATTTAATTTAGGAATACTTTCACAATCTTGTTTACTTATTCTTTAATAAGAATGTTTCTTGATTTAAATCAGAACCTCTGCTGTATTTTATTTGGATGAAGTTCTGATGACATTTAAAATTTGACAACTTTGGCATCTTGTGTTAAATGAAAAAAATGGTTTCATAGAACAAAAATGTGTATATTTCTCAAAGCAAGGCAGCAAAAAGAGGTTGTGTTTTATAATCTGTAGTGATACTCTGGTAGTGTATCTGTACTGATATCACAAACTTTCTAAGGACAGTCAGCTCTATATTAGATGTGACTTGTCTCCGCCAGAGGAGGAAACTGTTGTGTTCAAGTTCAGTGCTGTGTTCAAACTCCACCACAGTTTAACCTGCAACATTTCAGGAGGAAGAAGACTAAATGTTTGCTCACAGACCGGATGAAGTCCCAGCTCCTCCTCCTCCTCCTCCTCGACTCATCAGTGTCTGTAAATCAGCTGAGCAGCAGGCCTCTCCCACCAGTCAAAACACTAAAGTTAAAGTAGCACTAATTCCTGCGGGGCTGCTCATTAAGCCTCTGGCTTAGTCCCCGGGGACCCGAGGCCGGCATATGGCTGCAGCCCAACAACCCCCCCCCCCCCCCCCCCCCCCCAACACACACACACACACCCCATTATAATTAAAACCACGTCATCGCTAAACCTCCAACTTGTGGAGCGCTGATGGAAACTGTGGCCGATTATTGACAGGCCAGACTGCCCCGAGCAGAGGAAGCAAGAGAAACATCAAAAGTGTTCAGTTCTCTGCGCTGGCACCGTTTAACAGCGACGAACCGCTCGACAGTGCCTCAGCAGTCAGCTTCCTCCGTCGTAAAATTGGTAAATAACACATAATGACAACACTGAGCGGGGGGGAACACTGCAAGCTTTGAGGATTTTTTTTTTTTTTTTTTTTTAGAATCAAAGAGCAGCAGCCCATGTGGTAAATTTAGATAACTGGAGCTCTGTGAAGTGACCTCCAAAACCCGATGGGGAGGATTTATGGTTTCTTTGTGGGATCGATGGCCATCTTTGTCTGGGTGGGTTGAGATTAGGCTGATTTGCAAACCGATGATTCTGTGCAAGGTTTTTCAGTCCGGCCACGGCCAAGTGAAAGACGCCATTGTTAGTGTCTGTGCGGCCGTGTCCATAATAAGCTCGTCCGAGTGTGAAGACATTAGGCCTCTCACAGCCTCCGGTGACAATATACCTGTCACAGCTCTCAGCGGGCTAAAGCTCGGCAAATGAAGAGATACAGCTGCTGTTGTTCCCCGGCTGTCTTAATTCCCACACCCCTGCTTTTTTTCAAACTGGCCAATAAAAATCGGTGTTTATTCCCTTGTCCTGTGGCCATATGGTGGACTAGACGCTTAATCTGCATGCATATAGAGCTCACCTAGCCTGTATAGATGCATCCCTGCTGTGATAGAAAGCCTGAGATTAACACAGAGTACAGTGACATATATGATGACATAAAGCACACTCACACCTCCAATCTTGCGAGTACACACAAATCTGAACAAGTCATTAGCATGCTGCAGCAGATGTGTTGAAGGTGGTGTCTTCAGCGAATTGGTGCAACAGGATGAGGTTATGCTACTGTACCATCTGCACAGGAGGCTCTCTCTCTCTCACACACACACACACAGACACACACACACGCATCCTGTAACACACTGTAGGCGCTGAGCAGAAACAGTTCATAAAGTTTCAATCATGTTACTTTCAGTATAAACAGACAACACGCCGCCTAAACATCCCTGTCCTCTCAGAGACAAACTTTCAGCGTTCAGCACGAGGCCTACGCCCACACGGCCGACCTCTATTACAGGCACACGGCGCGCAGATGAGGGGGTTAAACGAGATGTCGTTAAAATGCTGCGGTGGAAAGCCGGTAGGTTCACTCCGCCCCATCTCAGCCTCTTTTATCTGAAGTGAGATGGAGGGATGAGGGATGAATGAGAGAGACGGTGAAACATCAAAAAATGCCTTTCAGTAGAGGACGGTGTAGATTTAAAATGACAGTGAGGTGGTGGTCAATCATCTCACCTCTCCCTCTCTCTGCTTCCTCTAGATTCTTCAGCTTTGTTTGGAGGAAAATACTCCATCCAAAAAAACTCAAACGCAGAATATCTCAAAAACCACATCGTTCTTCATGTGCAAGCAAGACTCGACTACTACACAGAGATCCACCCTAAAAAAAGAAAAGAAAAAAAAAAAAAGCAGCTACTGGCAAGCAAACCTGCATTTTTGGATTGAGTTTTGCCTCTCTGGGTGTTTGTTTTTACTATGTGATATTTCAGGCACATTGTTCTGCAGTCGTAAAGGGAGGCAAAGATACACATTTGAAAGTCACTCGAAATAAACCGGAATGCAACGCCGCCACCAAAAAATGTGGCATTTTGGGCAAAGAACACGACGTGCTTATTATCACCATGTTCAACCAACAGGTCCTTGAGTTCGCTGGCTAACTGAAGGTGACCTGTAGATGGGTGACAATTGAAACGAAAAATCTGTATAACATGAACGTAACATATGCAGTTTAGTGCTGCTTTTTATTAAATCAAAATTAAGGGTTAATTTCTGCACTATAACTTTTTATTCTCCTGTCTTATTCTATTTAGCTTCATTTAATTTATGATGTTGAAATGTGCTGTACAAATAAATGTGTCTTGCCTTCCATACGTTAAAGGGCTCACTGACTGATTTTACCTATAAAGAGCTGAAAGCTTCTCTTTCAAGCCTGAAGAAAAACCAGCAAATATTCCTATTGAAATCGACCAATCAATGAATTGATTTGACTTTAAGTGGGTTAATTAGAAGAGTTCCACAGACTTGGAGACTCAATGTAAAGATGGTTGACAAATTAAAGGTTAAAGGTTGGAAGGAATTCTAGATTATCAACTGTAGAATTCCTTTCCATAGAAATGCTGTCCTCCATAAACAAACACTTCCTGAATAATAATGATATTTCTATTCACATACACGTCACATCCCATCTGTGTTGCTGAAGTCGCAATTTAATGCTTCTATTCACATGATGGGTATCAATGAAGTTGGTATAGGAATCACTTTAAGGGTACTTGGATTGGTACTGGCATCGTATCGGATAGATGTGCTTTCTGTAACTGTGTATTCTGGGGGGGATTACGCCATGTTGACTGAGGAGACTGAGCACACCACAGCGAGCGGTGCTTTGATGTTTCCCCAGAGCTGACATCTCTCAGCGGGGGGGGGACCGAGCGTCAACGCCGCTGCTTTTCTTGAACGCAGAACCTCGATGAGAGTACGAGAGAACGTTGTTGTGACATGAGTGGATCTGACGGTCGAGACAGAACGTTCCTTCTTAGAGAGCAGAACAGTTAAAGGCCATCAGAATGGCCAGAGGAAGACGAAGGGGGACGTCCGGCGCTCGGGACCTGCTGGTTGGCGACCGCTGATGTGTCACACTCGGTAAAAAGTGCGATACATCCTGTGTGAGCTTCGCTTTGCGGCCCAGATCCTGAATGCATCACTTAGTCGAGGCAGAGGAAGAAAAATGCCAACAGATGTGTCAACGTAATGGAGTGAAGCTTAACTGGGCTCATTAGCGGCACCACTTCTACCCACTGATTTCGTCTCCATACCACCGGGAGACCTGGGAACCACAATGGAGCCACAGTCTGAGGGCAACACTGACATTTACAGTGAATAGCTGAGCAGCCCACACTGGCACAGTCATTATCGTGGAGGTAACAAGCAGGGAGGAGGAGGAGGAGGAGGAGGAAGAGGGTGAACAAAGCTGCGAAGGAGGCAAAAAGACACACACACACAAACACACACACATGTGCTTGTCTCATGGCTGCAGATGATTCTAGCGATGACTATCAACGTCTGGGATAATGTGAAGATAATTACCGCTGTGCTGTTTAGCTCCTCTTTTAACACAATGCAGAGCCTCTGAGTGAGAGATGGAGAGAGGTGAAAGCATGCAAACATCACTGGAATCAGTGACTCATTCTCTGTGTCTCACCAGCCTACAATACCACCCACCCGGCAATGTGCTCAAGTGCAAACACACACTTTAGCACACGCACACACACCAGCATACATGTGGTCTATATTCCCACATTAAGGGTGCTGTCAATGTGCTACTGTTGCAGCTTTGCAGAGCGTCTTCCCTGTCACGTCCCCGCCTCACGAGCAGACCGGCTCATCCTAAATGAGCTGAGTCACGCGTCGAACTGCGTTTCGGCTCTGTAACGAGCTCGCTCGCTCCGCCGGCTCTGTAACGAGCTTGCGAGACGCTCAGGAGCACTGTAGGAAGTGTTGAAAAAAGGAGCTATTAGCCCAGCGTTGACTGAGCCTGCATAATGAATACACTTGCTATGAATGTTGGATACTCAGCTGACTCGGGTTTCCTGGAAGAATCCCTTGTTCAGCTTGTTTCCACCGACCCATTGATGAGGATTTCTACCAAAAAAACTCTCCTATCCATTTATAGCTGTTCCTCAGTAGCTCTGCAGGGGTTTTCACAAAGTGTCTCTGTTGTTAGCTGCCCGGGTTCGGATTTTTTGGAAGCTCCCCTCACACTCAAAGAGAGGAGGAAGCTCCTGACTGAAATGCCTCTCATATCCGAGCGAAGCTAACAAATAGATACTTGTGTAGAACAGAGAGTTCCTGACTCGGGCTGAACTTCACACAAATCGTCCGGGAAACTAAAAATATGATGAGGCCTGGCTGCCAGTCATTTGGCAGAGGAAGGTTTTTTGTTTTAATTTTAGTTTTCCGCGTACAGATGAGTGACAAATGAAAGGAAATATATGAACATGAAGAGTGCTGGCTCCAAAATCTGCCTTTGGTGTTAAACTGTGTTGAAATGTGGTGACAGTGGAGGTCACAGCATATGACATCATTTTTATTAAACCAGTTGGTGAACATCTGTCGTGGCCTGTAAGGAAACATCTGCAGTTATTATGTTCCTCCATTTATCTATTCAGGTTTTTACCTTTTATTTGTTAAAACTGAAGTGACAAGCTAATGAAATTGAATTGAAAACAAACTAGTGCTCCAGAAATGAATGTTTGAGTTAAAGGTGCAGTTTGCAGAATTTAGTGACATCTGCTGGAACAGACTTGACAGAAATGGAATATGATATTCATAAGTATGTTTTAATTAGTGTATAATCACCCCAAAATAAGAATCATTGTGTTGTGTGTTTGTTACCTTAGAATGTGTCCATTATATGTACACAGGGAGTGTGTCCTTTACCACAGAGCCTGCCATGTTTCTACAGTGGCCCAGAATGGACAAACCAAACACTGACTCTAGAGGAACTTTTGTGTTCTTTGTAAGTTTTATGGCCACTGTAGGTTCTCCTACATGTGTGAAAGGGATGGGGAGGAATATTCAGTTGGTTAAAATCTGCAATCTCATTGCTAGATGCCACTAAATCCCACACACTGCTCCTTTAAACCATATTCTTGTCTGTTTTTTGGTATTGTTCAAACATATAGTTTTGTGTTATGTAATCAAACAATATAAAATCTGGTTTAAACAATCTGAGTTCTGTTATAATGTATTTGAGCTCTCTGCAGAGGTGTCACACATCCGTTTATAGAAGGTTACAGTGAATGTGTGTGTGATGAATATTGTTGGACGGCTCAGTTCAGCACATTCAGTTCTGTACACAACCATCTTCAGTTCAGTACATCCTGTTAGCCACACAGATGCTGTCAGATCAACCACGGTAACAAACACTGATGAATAGGACTGCAGGGAGCTACGCAACTGTGTAAAACATGAAAGTTAAGTGAGTGTTAACTGTGTGCTACCTTAAAGAAAAACTGCATGTAAAATCATTTAAGTGTACTGCTAGCTCTGATTGTCAAATCGGGTCAATTATAAATATTCAGCACATTTTGTATATTTAATTGTAGCCTATGAATTTTAACATTGCAACTTAATGGGTAAGAATGATGCTCAATGAACATTTAGCAGAACTGTGATCCTAATGCCAACATACATACTGAACTATGGATTCTGAACCTATCAAAACATAGTAATGAGATGCCAATCAGGTGGGGGGGTGACCTATACCTGACCCTCCTTTACTCTGGTGTGTCCTCTTCTTACCTTTATTATATTAATATAATACTACTCACTAATGGTTAATAACAGGATTACTATGATACTGTCTATTATATATAAAAACATGTATTTCATTATTATTATCATTATAGGGTGCTCAACATATAGTCGTCATTACCATACTCATTGTCTTTATGGTTATTATTATCTCTATTATTGTTACTATTAGTATTATTATGTTCCACAGGCTTGTGAAAACATCCACACACACACACACACACACACACACACACACACACACACACGCTAACCACAACTTACCCCACCCAACAAGCATCTGTTGTCTATTGTTTTTTTTGTCTCTATGACAACCGTAGTCTGTCACGTTATTTCACCAATGAAGTAAAAACAACAACTTGAAATCACAAAAGCTTAAGAATTGAATGAAAAATGAAAAAAAGTAGTTCATCCTCCCATCTGACTCTCCATCATTCATGCATGCTCACCTTTTACTGCATCATTTCTATCCCAAACTCTTCTTATTGACTGTCAGGCATCTAACAAATAATCTGTGTGTGATGACAAACACTGTGTTCATTTTACAGCATGTGCACAAACTGTCTTTAGAAGCAGCTACGTTTGGGACATTTTTATGAGAAGCCCTCTGATGCACTCTGACACGAGGAGGAGGCAAAGAACACGGCTGCTGCTAGTTGTCGATAACTAATCTGACATCGGTGCCTTCGTGTTCTACATGGACCTAGCGGGGACCCCCGGCCCGCACGCTAAAACGTTGGGATTAGGAAATAACCGACGCGTCTTTCATCCGCCGCAATTTCAGCCCACGGAAATATGTTGTCAGCTGCGCGGGATGAGGGAAAAAAACACAGAGATCAGGAGGGAGGGAAGGGCTGATACAGTACAGTACACGGTGACTAAGTGTGTACCGACTGACCTCACATTAACCCTCGTGGCGATTTACGGGCCGACCTCGCTGCTGCACTGCGGATTAAAGATGGCAGCGGCAGAAAGAGACGGTTAGGTCGTGTTGATGTGATGATAGAGAGGAAGACAACACTGGCTGGTTGCATGTGTTGCCCTGTGGGTCAATCTGGAACAACAATGTACTGCTTTACTGATTTAAAGGTGCGCAGGGTGTCATTTGCTATAGTTTGCTTTTATAAAGGGGAGCTGCACAGTATAGAACTATGTGTGTGTGCTGCAGGTTGAAACAGTGAAAGCTCGGTCTTGGCAACCAATCTGAGCAATCTGGCCAGCTGGTGGATATCTGTGTGTGTGGTTTAATGTATGTATGTATGTATGTGTGTATGTGTGTATGTGTGTATGTGTGTGTGTGTGTGTGTGTGTGTGTTCTGCTATATTTATGACCCTCATGCGCTTACAGACAAGGAAAATCCTCCAGAAAGAGCATGTCCCCCCCCCCCCCATCCATCTGCCACCAGCACTTACATCATGTGGTTATTCTCACACGATGACGAGCGAACACGCCTCAATTCATCTACTAGCGTGTTTGTGTGTGTGAGGTTACATGCGTGTGTGTGTGTGTGTGTGTATACAGGTCTGGTCATACCTCTGGTTTTCAGCGTATCAGGATCTTTATTTCCTCCACATTGCTTTGTGCGCCGCCAAAACAGAGGCCCTGCAGGGACACACACACACACAGAGAGACGCTCAATTATTCATTGTCCCATTCAATAAAACATGAATATTAACAGCGTGTGCCAGCTGCCGTCATTCACGCTTCTTTGAAAAAATGGGTCTTGTAATTTTTTTTCTCTCCGTAATGCTTTGGGATGACGAGCACAGCTTTAAAAAAAAAACAAAAAAAACTGTTATTATGACGATAAAACTTGAAACGTGATAAAAGACACAGATTTAGGATAACCTACATATATGACCTCCATCCACACACACACACACACACACACACACACACACACACACACACACACACACACACGTCACCACAGTGAGATGTACTATTTCAACTAGTAAACAACAGGTTGCTGCAAAGTGCACATGAGCTGCCAGCTTGAATGAAAAGGCTGCGTGATGTGATGGCCCTTCTTTCAGAGCTTTGTAGTGTCTCTGCCTCTCCAGCAGGAAGGTGGATTTTTTTTTTTTTTTTAGAAATCCATTCACTCACTTCCCCAGGTGTGAATGAAGAGATGCTATTTGCTAAATACAAGGCATCAGAAACAGGCTTCTCAATACCATCTGGCAGTGCACAGATGTGTGTTATTAAACGGAGGCAGAGTGAGCGGTGAGGGAAGCGTTCAGATCTTTTACATCCAGAAGAAGAGCTGATACAACAATGTGATAATACTGCTAAGTATAGAGAACAACGGCTCAGTGACTGATACCATATCACATTATTGTTGTTCATACTGAAGCATCGATGCATACGCAGCATTTGGTGGAACTGCTTTATATTGTTGCAGAAGCTAGTTGAGTCCAACGGTTCTCAACCCTCCAACAAAGGGCCAGAAGATGATTAATGTGGCAGGAAGAAAGAGAACAGATCTGTATCCCCCCCCCCCCCCCCCCCACACACCCCCACCCCGCCCCCAACTCTGCTTTTTTTGTGAAATATTGGATAAATTGACCTCTTTAGATCAGTGTTTCTGTAACATTTTCACATCATTGAGTCCTAAATTGACACAAATGACACCACGGACCCCCACCTGATAAGATTATAGTTTTCAGATGTTTTATTACAGAAAGAGGATACAACCCATGACCAAAAACAGTCATACACTCTGTCATAGTGAGAAGTTAAAAAGGTTGATAGGTGACTTTTGGTAGAACTGCTACCACACACAGTTGTATTAGATAAGCTTGTCATGTGTTTTAAATGTAAAATCTAAATATGAAAAGTAACTAGTATAAGTATAAGTATAAGGTAGCATTGAGTAAATGTGTTTAGTGACTTCTCACCTCTGTGTTAGTATGAAAAAAAACCAGCAATAAATTCATTTTGGCAAATCAAACTCAGCTTCACTCAGCCTTCAGCTTCAGTAACAGCTCCAGTTAAAAAAGCCTCTTTTGTAAATAAGGGAACAAAAGCTCAGAATTAAACCGTAAAGCACTTTTCTTTTCTTTTTTTTGACATGGCAACTTTTTATTTACAAGATAAATATCCACCGGGCGCCGATAAACTTTTACATCGCTGCCAGCTCCGTGACTGACAGTGGAACGAACACAGTGGAGTCATTGTGTGGCGGGAGGGTGGGTTGGGGGTGGGGGTGGGGGCGGGGGCCGGGGGGTTAACTGCACGGCACGCCTCCTGACTGCCCTTTATTTACAAAAGACGCGCTGTCACTGCTGCCAAATGTGTTCGAGCCCATTAGCTGCTGATTTGACTTTAAAGCTCAGTCCTGCTAATCTAATTTAATCTGTCTCTGTGGCCTCACTGATTGCTGGACCGTAGCAGCGGCGATGGTGGTGGTGGTGGTGGTGGTGATGATGCTAAAAGTGCACGCCGGCTTCAGCTGTGTGATGCAACTATTTGCAGCAGCAGCAGCAGCAGCAGCAGCATGTGTGGTGGCCGCCCACATGGAAACCTGTTGCTGCTGCTGCTGGTTTATGTATGTGTGGTCTATTACGTGATAATTTCCTGTTATTGTCAGAATTAGGTCTCCACAGGCTGAATGGTTATATGATCAAACGGGATCAATACACACATTTATAAAGAAAACTACCTGCAAAATATAGTCTACTATATGTTAGGTTATATTCAGCATTTTATTTGTTCATGCATAGTTCACAAATATAAAAATGTTATTTAAAACATCACTGCAGTTAATATAAGTTACTATCGTAATGCTGCAGCCACCGGCTCGCCCACACACACACACACACACACACACACACACACACACACACACACACACACACACACACACACACACACACACACACACACACACACACACACACACACACACACACACCACCTACTATTAAAACAAACCCCAACTTAGTGATTTAATATCCTCCCAGTGTAACCGCTGAATGGCACTGTTGTGGATGTAGATGGTGAGCTGGTGGACTGTTCGCTGCCACAGATGAAGAAAAAAACCCTGCTGACTGCTTTAGCCTGTCTGACAGCAGGTGAGACAGAGGGGGGGAGATGACAGACAGAGAGAAAGAATGAAAGCTAAAAAGAGAATGATGACGATGAGGTGATGAGGTGATTGGAAAGTACCTTTAAAAGTGAGCTACTACAGCAGCAAAAAAAAAAAAAGAAGAGTAGTATTTGGATGTTCAGTTAGAAGCAAAATAGCTTTTTTAGTGGCAGGTTACAGCATGTCTATTTTTTTTGGGGGGGGGCATCTGTGGAGGGACTCCCAAAATACTCTCGCTGCCCTCAGTGTGTGAGTCAAACATGTGATTTAAGTCTTCTTTACCAGCAGAAAATTGCCATTTGGCTGCTCTGTGTGTCTGTGTCCGCTCTCCTTCCTCTCCTCCCTCTCCTCCGCCGGCCCCGGCGCAGTCATGGCGACGGGCTCCCAGCAGGCTTTTTGCTGTGAGTGTGTATGTATAAGTGTGTCTGTGTCTGTGTGTGTGTGTGTGTGTGTGTGTGTGCATGTGGAAGTGGCCCCCGGAGGGAGAGCTGACTCTTCTCTTTTCATCAGCGGCCCCTACCAATAAAACATAATGGCAGTGGGGCTGTGAGGGGGGGGGGTGGCGAGGGGTAGGTGGTGAGGGGGAGAAAGTCATTCAGCCACACAGAGCTGTCACATGACCCGGCAGAAACACAACGGCCTCAGTCATTCCGCCGCTGACGCTCGGCTACCGGGGGGGGGGGGGTACGTGGGGTACGAGCGACACTGGCCCGGGTACACAGCGGGGTCCATGCAGAGGAGAGCGGGACTGAATATGCTCAGGGTGCTGGGGGTGCTGAGGGTGCTGAGGGTGCTGAGGGTGCTAGTGGGCAGGAAGGCCGGAACACCATGTGACCTACTGTACAGCCAGGGTTCAAAGTCAGACATCAGGCTTTGTGCTGATTTTCTATTCCGTCCATCTATTGTAGCTCCTGTCAGTGCCAACACCCCCACACCCCCCTTCTGTCACACCATGTGTCAGCTCCAGCACACACTAACACACACACACACGCACACACGCACGCAATATGTTCTGTTATCCTTTAAATGCTTCCTCATCTCCTTCCTTTTCCCTACGCCTTGTTTCCTTTGCGACCCAAACACACCAGCTGTGGTTATTTTAGTGGCACCAGTTATCCTCATACTGACAGAGGTTTTCAAACTGTGTGTGTGTGTGTGTGCCTGAGCAGCAATTTGCATCACAACTCATAATCCTTCTTTGAGTAATAACTCAAATGTCAAATCTGAAAAAAAAAACAAAAAAAACAGAAATGACACACATGCTGAGAGTCAGTGTAAGTCACGCTTGCTGAGGACATCGTCGTCATGAATGCATATTGATTTATTGATTTATTACTTCTACTAAATTAATCTGCAACTATTTTGATAATCGATCAATCTATTTTTTAAAGAAGAGTCTCTGATTCCAGCTTCTTAAATGTCAATATTTTCTGACATTAGAAGATGTCAGTTTCTATCTGATAATCACAGGATTAATCCATAATGAAAATAACCGTTAGCTGCTGCTCTGCATCTATTAATCTGTTTAGAAATCATTAGCTCATCATAACTCCTAACAGAGCCTGCCTGACAATCATCACATTGTGAAGTTTTCTTCAGTATCATAGTAACACAGTAACATCACGTCACACTAACAGGAACTGATAATAGCTCATCTGCCTATTTGCCAAATGATGAACAAATATAGATTATAGAACAGAAGTCAACCTGTGAACTACTATGGGTCTCTGGCATGCACCTACTTAAAAATAGCTAAACTCCTTTCAGTAGAACTTTAAAGCTATAAAGATGTAACACCTTCATATGAAAGTATGTGGTTCTGTTGAGGGTCAGGATTATAATGGACTTCTGAAACTATGACAGAGAAGTGAAATGCTGCAGGAGGGGTTTGAGGAGTTTCTGTTGCTGTTTTTGAGGCTTTACTGTAATGACTCTGGGTTGCTATTGGAATCTATTGTATGTAAATGTGTCCAAACTTATTACAGCTCCTCTATGAACTTTACAGGTCTGGTTCCAGCATCTTCATTGTGAGAATAGTTCCTTTCCTCTGTTTTATATCATTGTTAATATGTTATCTTTGAGTTTTGGACTGTTTTCAGACACAACAAGATCTTTGGATCTGACATTTTATAGACTAAAGCCCTTCTCAAAAGAGTGTATTTTTTTTAAAGTTTAATATTCACACTGATATCTGTAGAACTGCCTGACACCACTCCAACACTTTTACAGCTTTTATCCATTTCATGCATCCACTCCCTTCCTTTCCTTTCTTCCTTTATGTTACTTCCTGTTAGAAGATGGTGCAGAAGAAGAGGAGACAAACTATCTCAATCTCGATCTTTATTTATATAGCGCCAAATCACAACAAAAGTCATCTCAAGGCACTTTAGACTGAACTCTTTCATTCATTTAAAGAGACTTGACAACATCAAACGTCAAAGCTTCGAAAAACCTACAACAGACCAGGAGAGGTCAACTATTACAATGACGGGGACATGCTCCCTCACTGGCTTCCCAACCAATGGAGAAAAAAAAAGCCAGTTGTATTCTTCTAGAGCAGTCAGAGTCGCCTCTGCTGGGAAACAACCTGCGAGTCTCTACGGTGATGATGATGATGATGATGGTGGGCGACCGCTTTTCCCTCTGCGCCGCTCAGACACGCCGCGCCTCGTCGAGTTTAACATAAAACTTGCCGTCAGCCTCCCACTTCTGGTTCATTTCAGGGCTAGTCTCTAAAGGGTAAGTAGGGCACTTTGCCATTTCAATAATAGCTGCATTTGCAAAGCTTACAGCTTCGGGCTACCGCCTTTACATGGATTTAGAGCAACCTTGCAGACTGTGTGGTGGTTTGGGTTGTGATAATATATGCAGCTCCCTGTGGTTTCTACCAACATTGTCATGGAGTTCATGGTAAAGATACGACATGCTGCAACACTAATTAAATCTGCAATGTTTCATCCCTGTTCCCATGAGCTCTGACGGGATGAGATTTGATTGACGTGTCGGGCCTGCCAGTGTGCTGCGGCTCTCACTGAATGACACACACACACACACACACACACACACACACACACACGCACACACACAGAGGAGTGGATTAAAACGGACAATTATCCTCACAGCACATTAGGCCTCCTGGACTGTATCTGCAGCTGGCTGTGTGCAGCTCCGCTACATGAGCGAGGGGATTTGCCAGGTGATTAAAGCATTACTGAGGGAGCAAAAAAAATGAGGGTGTTCTCACATCAAGAGTGAACACTTCACAGGCTGAATAGCTTTTGTGTGTTCATAGGAAGGCAGAATTAACGACTGATATCATTCCCACAAAGGCCGCTCTCAACTAACCTGAGGCGTCAGCTGCTTTTTTGGTTTGTTACACAGGAACTATCAGAGAAGTTGTCCACGGAAACTGCATCAAAGTATCAAAAAATACTCTGCAGGTGATTGGATGAACCACCTGTCAATCACCATCTATCTACCTATCTATCTATCGTTAACCGTTTAGGTTCGTGTGAGGCAGCTGGATTTACACGATCACCTGGGAGTCCTTCTAGAACACTAATTGGTCTGAGCCAGTAGTTCAGACTAAAGCATTTAACTTGAAGCCTGACTAGATGACTTCCTGCATGATTTTGTGATGTCATGATTTCACAAGTCCAGCTGCCTCACAGTAAGTAAACTCTTAACACTGAGTGAGGAAACACCTGAATGACTGGCAAGAATGTGCAATGTAGATAAAATCCTCTATCACTTTACATGTAAATGATATAGTGGTACAGTATCAATATGTACCATCATATAGTAGTTATTAGAAAAGCAATCGAGATAGCTCATGACAAACCAAGATACTGAGAAGTCTTACTTACAGATTTACAGCAATGCTTACAAAGGCCTAATCTAATCTATGTATGTGTGTATGTATGTATCTATCTATCTACAATATTTACATAATATATGTAGTTTGAATTCATTATGCATAACTGTAGTAGTTGCTATATTCCTTAATAGCACACATCCACTGTCTAAAGTGTATGTTAAGTTAATATGAGGTGAGTCTGCACTCTTTATGTTTCCATGGACTGTGTTTCCTCCAGTAGAGTTGAATTAAGAGAAGATCACTTCACAACCACTGTGCACAGCAGGAATGATTACAGAGACCAATACTCTGTCTACATATATCATATAAGAACTGCAAACAGACCAACTTAAACTAATCAGAATCTTTTGGAGGGGAAACATCCTGAAGTGTAAAAACGCTACGGCAAAATCTCTGATGGTTGACAAATGGAGATCAGAAAAGGTTAAAACAGTTTTTAGTCAGCTCTGTTTGGCAGGTATAATGTATGGTGTTACTGTGCATCAACACATGAATGAGGACTTCAGTTATCTCATTAACTACAACTCTAAGTAACAACTGCAACAGCTGCCTGATTTGAGCCCCTGAACTTACAGCAGCGAGCCACTCAGGCTTTTAGAATGACGGTCTGCTATTGGCTCGTCACTGCTGATGTCACCGCCTCCCACATCCTGAACTCAGGTCACATGGGGTGGAGGGTAGAGATGGGAAAGAATCTCATGTTTACAACTTTTGTTTTACGTCTCCGGACAATTAAAGACGGGAGCGTGACTACAGAGTTGATGTGATGGTTACAAACAGTGCAGACTGACAATATGACAATATGACAATATGACATATACATAACATGAGGCTTTATTATACTGAACAACAGTCTGAAGCAACCATGTTTGATTTAAAGGCACTTTACCACCTTCTACAGAGTCAAGTCAGATATATGAGAGCATTCAGATTAACATGAGTTTTAATTATGACAAGAAGTCACAAACCAGTCATTATAATAACTCACATCTGACAGCTACACTCTGTACCAAACCATGGACATAATATTCCTAACATGAACCACAGATTTCTGTGAAGTTCATTATCTTGGGTTTAGATTTACTGTCCTTCACATCAGTCTCTTTAATGTCTTCCTGTATGAAAACAAGGATTTTTTTAAATGTTCCATGTGGAGATGGTGAAACTGAAACAGAGTGAAAGTGATGCTGGAACAAAAAGTGACTGTAGTTTCAAACACAAGTTTTATAAAGTTAAGGTGTTAACCATGGTGGTGAACACTTCACTAATTCACTAAGAGTTGCTACAGTTTCATCACATGAAAACCTCTTTAAAATATTTACATCCACACATTAAATGCTTAATAGTGAAACCTGTGAAATGACATTAAACTGAATCAGATCCTGACTGTCTGCCCTCTCTAACCCCTCATCACTATATAAATATATATATATACATAATCAAGATATCATCTCTGGCGTCGGAGACTATCCACCATGTGACAGAGCATCCTGAAGACCTGAAGCCTTGTGACTCTACCAACACTGTTTTTATCTCTTGGCGTCATCGCGGCATTTTCAAACAGGGGCCCCTGTGACGGCCCTAACCGGGGCGTAGCGTTGCCGACGTGACGCCGCGTCCTCAGGGATGAGCGATCGTCTCCTTTGTCAGCATCTCTCAGCCGCATCGGCAATGCAGAGAAAATGACGCCGTGAGTGAGACCGAGACCAGACAGGCAGCAGGGTTCAGGAGACCACGTTCTGCAGTGGTGAGGAGTCTGACTGTCTGAGAAGAGGTGCGGCTCCACACATGAACAGCCGCTCTTCCTGTGTGTGCATGAAGCGCAGGCAGAACCGGCGTACTGTACGTCTATATTAATATTCATAGAAAACATAATGGCTTCTTTGCATTGCAGATTTTTTATATCGGCGTCATCTGGACGCAGCACAGGGAGGCTTTGTAGAGACAGAATGTGGCCCTTTGTCGCCTCACACGTGACATTAAGACACAGCTGGAAAACCCACAGCAGGTTCATTATGTATGAAAACTCTGCAGGTCATTAACATATGTAGAGAGCACTTTTGTTTTCACTCCCACCTCCCGACCCAAACACCTATCATCAGTGGAGGGGGGGAAAGGCGGGGGCTACACCCACATGATTCCTACCTGCTTTAAGATGCTCCAGTGTTCAGTGGAGAGGTGCTGAAGCTGTTTAAAGAAACAAGGCCAACTTTCACACACTGTACAGCAACATCAAGCAACCTCATTTCAAATATCATCGTTTTTTTTTATCTTTCTAACATGCAAAGTTATCAGGAGACCATTTAAAGATAAAGTCGAGTATCTCTGAGATAAAATCACCTAATCTTCTATTTCTCTTTGCATTTTTGGCCCTTATCAGAAGACACGTCTCTTCCAAACAGCTGTTTTGTGAGGAAAAACCTTCATTTTTCGGCGTCTCCTCTTCGTTCACCTGCACCGTTTGTGTCTGTTTGTGCATCTACAAGCTGTGTCTGCAGAGCTGCTGGTCTACTGAGGAAATGCTCTCAGTGGAAACTTTGATGTAAAAATGACTCAGAAAGAAACCTTTGCTCGCAACGAAGCCTCCTGTTTACAATGGATGTTCAGACTCACTGCGTGTTATATAGGACAGCTAACCGCCGAACATCTGCCACATCTGTGTTTTGCATTCACTACAAATCATTTTGTACTATTCCGGCCAACCGTACATATAAGCTGCAGTATTTTCACTGTGTTATTCATTAGATCATTTGTGTAGAAAATGAAAATAAACTGGCAGAGACTTGAAGCCTGACATGATGATGTCATTACTGATTATTTCCTATGAATCCTTGCTCTATAAATCGTCAGTTAATTGTAAACTGTCGGGAGTCTTCAGATGAATAGTTTTATCGAAACAACGTAAAAAATTAAGAAATATTTTATTTTTATAACTAAATAAATTTAGTTTGCTTAAACCTGTTAGGATAGCTACTTTTATTGGACGATATATTGTGATAATAATATATCGATATTAAACGATGATAAACGATATTATTGAAAAAGCTGCTTTAATTCCTACACGACTAATACACAGTGTTTGGGAGCATCATGCAGGAGTCAGGTATACAGCATCACTCCCAGCTGTTTCTCCAACCACCACATGATGATCTCTCTCTCTCTCTCTCTCTCCCTCTCTCTCTCTCTCTCTCTCTCTCTCTCTCTCTCTCTCTCTCTCTCTCTCTCTCTCTGGCAACCTGCCCACACACCCACATATGGCTGGAACCTGTTATAGGAACCTACTATTGCCGTTCCACTGCTTCAGCGGCAGTATAAACTTTCAGGCTGGGTGGCGGCTGGCAGAATTAAAAGATTTCTGCTCGATTTATTCGGGCGGTGAGGTTTTAAATATAGACGAGGCACTCCAGTGCACTATTGAACTCCTGAATAAAGGCTAAATGGACTTGAGAGCTAAATGGAATTTGGAGAGATTTTTAGAAAAAAAAAGAGAGTGAGAGATTAAAAATGGAAAAAAAATGTAGAGCAGGATATGAGAGAAAGAAAGCCACGCTCCTGCACTCCAGATGTAAATGAGCAACTCTGATTTATTTTTTGTCAGAGGAAATGAAGCCACACTCACACACACACTAACTGACTTTGTGCATTTTTCGTGCAAGCAAACACAAAGACGAGCCGTGGCAGGTGGAAGTGGCGTGATGTGATCTGTCTGATAGGATCTGTGTACCTCCGGCTCCTGGAAGCAAGACAAACAGCTCCTGCTAATTGAAATCCTTTGTAGAAACACACCCCCCCGTTAGACGGACACATCTCCCAAATGCTTAAACCCCCCCATTCCTCCCCGCATCGCTTTCGCACATCATTTCCTCCCTTGATATCGCTGTAACAATGACCCAGCGACACACGCCTGCCTCATTAACATTCCACTTCTTCTTTAGTTTATTTTTTTTTAATTGTCCACATTACTGACGCTGGTGGATGGTGTAAAAATGTAAAAAACATCAGCAGTGGAGAGACTAACAGCTGGAGGGGTTTTTCAGGCCATCATATGATCTGTGGCTGTGCTCTCACATGTCAGCGGTCGTCCCCCGCCGGCTTTGTCACAGCCTGCATTCATCTGTGGTTCAACATTTACTTTATCTGTAACAATAACTTCATTGGAGCCCGCGAGTACGTCACGACTCAAAAAAAGATGGGGGAGAGAAAAAGAGAGGCATTTTTTTTTATCTCCTCTGCTGGAAGCGTGACACAAAGGACGGCGTTGTTGTTGTTGTGGTGTCTCTCTGACCTCTGGAGCTCTGCTGTGACGCCGAGCACAGAGGAGCAGCCCACTGAGCTCTGGGTTCAGAATGCATGACCTATGGGACCCTGTGAGCTCTCTGTGACTGGACTCTGCAGTATAGGAGGGGGCTTTTATACCCTAAATGTTACTAATGAGGAAGGGTGGGGGGCACATTTAAGCATTTCCAGTGTTCTTGTGGTTAATCAGTAAATGTGACCTTTTACTACCAACTGTATAAATGAACAGCATCTTATTACATATCATTCATATTGAACTGAACTCTGTTGCACTGCTTGTACACAATACAACCTTCCATATACAGTTTACAGTAATAATGTAACTTGTACATATATTATTGATTATGGACAGGTTACAACTGTTTTCATACCTCTTGCCACTAATAACTAGAAAGGTAGTCCTCCAAGCTTAGTTCATTTGTTATTAAGTGATTATACAATACACTTTAGTCAATCACCTGTAATAATATGACTCAAGTTCGCATGATAACCGAGAAGTGCCAAAAAAAACCAAACCAAAACCAAAAGTGGAGTAAGTGGATGTTTAGTTTAGTTGTTTTTGCATGTTTGTAATATGGTAATATGTTATGTCTGCTTATCTGTTCACTTTGCTTGGATTTGGTGATTATGACCTACTGATTACTAACAGGACTCAAAGTCCTTCTATGTATCAACATCATTTATTGTATACAGTATTTAGAGATTGTTTATTTATTTTATTTTTTTATCACTTATTACAAGAATACTGTTGTGACCCTCTCCCTTACCTTTCGTAGCTGATTCATTTCATTGTGATTGTAAGTTAGCAGACACAGACACTGACCTGATTAACTGTGCAGCATACAGTCCTGATTACTGCTGCTGTATGACAATCAGTTGATTATAGGGCTGCAGCTATCATTGTCATTACTGATTCATCTTGTACTCTAACAACTATTTAACAAAGTACAGAATGTTGTTCAGTAACAGGCATGAGTTAGAATGAAGTAGCAGTGATGAGGACTGGTGCTTCAGTGGCTCTCTGCACTGACTTCATCCAAAGCTGTTCGACATGTCTCATCATGTCATCACATAGTGGATCACACCTGTACTTCTCTGCAGTGATACAGTACATGAATCAAAGCTACATAGAAGAGATGAATGAGGGTCACGTGAACTGGGTCCGAGTGAACTCCAGGACCAGGTGCTCTCCAGGTTCAGTCAAGATGTGATCTGAAAGCGGGTCAAAGCCGAGGCAAGTTTAGGAATGCAAATGAGTCCAGAAGCGAGTACCTGATAACCGAGACTCCTCGATGTGCCACATGTGTTATTATGATAACAACCAACCAGTGTGTACATCCAGGTCTGCCCTCACCATGTCCTGACTGTCTCCACAACAAAGTCTATCAAAACCTGTTGGAATGTTCATGAGAAATCAGCTGACCGGTGGAGTAGATGTGGGTATAGGGATGATTGAGTTTGACAATACATTGCAAAAGAACTTGGGCTAAGAGTGAAATATGGTCTGATGATCTGGCAGCTCTGTGCATTGCTCCAACATGTCTTATATCAGTCCTATGTGAGGTCAAAGGCACCAAAAGGCAAAAAGAAAGATGTAATAATGTGTTCAGTCCACCTTAACAACAGAGAATATAACCTCCATAGCAGAGACAATAGTTAGGACCAGGAACGCTGTATAGTACTTTATCCTTTAATATTCATTATAAGAAAGCATTAGCTCAGTATCTCATAACAGCTGGAGGAACATTATAGAGCCAGAAAGAAAAAAAACAACAAAGTTGGATCTGATGGAAAAAACTGGAGCTTCAAAAACTGAGACCAAACTGCACCGAGGCCCAAAAACTCCACACGTCTAAATTCCATTCTACATTTGAACTGTACACAGTATCAACGTACTACACTGTTGTACACTAGCAGTAAATAGCTTTACGGTGGTTCCTGCTTTAATTCCTAATCCTGAGGCCGAGCTGTACCTTGAAGTGCTTCCCTGTGGCCAAAATACACTTTTACATGTTGCATATTCCTAAATTCATTTGATTAGTTTAATCAAATTACCAATCAGGAAATGTCAGGCAGTTGGAATTCCAGTGTTTTACTGTGTGAACTATCCCACCTCGCTGTTAGATAACCTGCTCTCCTGCCAGCACAGTATCTGTCAGTCATGCAGTGATGAGGCTGAACTGTGATTACAGACACAGCACCAGTGTGAAACGTGTGAAGCTTGTTTGAATCCGTCTGTGTAAATTGGCCTACATGCTAACTGCCTGAGAGTCATCAGAGATATATACTGCACGCTTCACTCTATTGTATGGTGCTGAGAATTTATTTTAAAAAAAAGAAAAAAAGAGCAACCCTGAACTCATAACTCATCCTGACGAGAGCGCTTTTTATCTGCAGAAGGCCACGAGTCATACAGGGACTACAATACAAAACCTCACGGCAAAAATGTCAGATTTAAGGAAGGGTTAGACTTATTAATTCATATCTGTACATTTCCAATTAATACTAATGCTAAAATGCAACAGATAGTACATGATTAGGATTCAGATCTTCAGAGCTACAGAGCGTGATCATCTCTCACTGTATGAAAAAATGATATTTCACAGAGCACCAGTGGTCCCTGTGCTCCGTTTCCAAGACTACTACCTCTCATTAGAGATTATCCAGGCCCCCCCTCGGGGACACATCCATCCACACAGCCATATGCTCCCCTTCCATACACCTGAATCCAACGGAGCAGCGCCTCAACTCATCAGGCCCGTAACGTCACATGGTTGTAAAATGAGCGGCTTCGTCTTCTTGGTGCAGAAATCTTACACTTCTTAGCGGAGTCAGCAAGCTGTCCACCAGCTGCTGGCACCGCTCAAAAACCCGAGGAAGCCGGGTTTCTGAAAATAGGGATAATGGTACTTCTATGGCAAAAGAAAGCAGGGGGAAATTACAACTCTACATCACACTGCATCGCTTCTAGTTTCTGCACAATCCCCTTGAGTGCCACCTAAAATAAAGTCATTATAAGCAGCAGGTCTTACTGTTGCATGTTGTAAAAAAGAGGCTGCTTCATTAAGAAACACTTTTTGAAGAAGTGGGAGGGGGATGCTGATGTAAGAGAGAAGCAGCAGCTGATGATATATAATCGATTACGCTGATTTTTTTGCAAACACAACACATGGAACAAATGGCTGAGGTTGACACCTGCCTGGGTTTTAAGCACTGAGGGAATGGATGGAGGGATGTATGTCACTGACGGAGTAGATGAGAGCAAATAACCAAAGGAGATAGGGGAGCAACAGTTTTAGTCAGTGCACTGTGAATACAAGCCTGATTAATTAAACTGCACGATTCACAGTGAAGCTTGCAGTAGAAGGGACTTGTTGAAAGGAACACAAAGTACGGACGCAAGAGTTGGAAAGAGTCGAGGCAATATTCAAGTGATGCCAAAACACAGCTTCCTATGTAGAGGAATGCAAGCTGGTCCTCAAAGTTAACTGAGCACTACGGTTTCCCTGCTTCATGAAGAGGAGCCTGAAAGCATCCCAGATAAGACAGCCACTGTGAAGCATGTGAGGTTGTGTCCTTCACATGACTCCACTAAGCATCAATTGGAGATGCTGCTGCTGCTGCTGCTGATGATGATGGGGGAGAAGGAGGAAGGAGGGATGAGGTGTGTGTGTGTGTGTGTGTGTGTGTGTGTGTGTGTGTGTGTATGGGGGTCATGGTAAACAACAAGCAGAGGCTCTAAAACCAATGCGTCAAGATGCTTTGACGGCTCCTGCGCGTTCACAAACACACCACGTTCCTCATTTTCTTTTTAGCCAATGACCGTGGATAACCTCCACGTTTAATTACCTCTCTGTTTCTTCTTTCCACTTCCACAGGCTCCACTCACACTGGTGTGTAGTCTATCTCTCACTCAATACACACAGCATTAAAAGCAGCCGACGCCTCACCCTCACAGCCTCCATACAGCGGAGCTACGAGGAGGTGAAGCTCACCAACAGGCACGTTTACGTACAAGAAACGTCAATAATAACAAGAAGAATAATAACACTGTAATACCTGGAGGTGAAATCACAGCAATGCATTGGGCTTCAGACAGGAGTGAGATGAATAGTGAGTAAAACGGACAACACAGTGTCTCTTACCTGTTCAAAGTCGTCTAATAATCCGCAGCACTATATTCCATAACCGTAATGATGAAATGATAAAGTGTGGTAGAGACTAGCGATGTGTGGCGGCCCTGCTGTCGCCCTGCTGCTGCTCGTCCGAGCCGCTGCGTGATGCGTGTGATGGCGTTAGCTCTGCAGGGCCACAACATCAACTGCTGCTGCCTTCAGGGGCTGTCGGAAATATCACGATGCCACAGGAGAGAAAAACACACGACTAAAAAAAAGAAAGAAAAAAGAGGTAGTTTATATTTAAGAATGACGTGTGGAGTGCGTATTAAAGCAAAAGTGTCTAAAGTGATAAATAAAAGGAAAAGAACGCAAAGTGACATCAGTATATTATTGTATTGGAAGGTGCTCTGAAAAACTACAGCCAAGCGTACATTTTAAATGGCTTAACCAGAATGAGCCTTGTTGTGCAGCGATATACTTCCACCTGGCGGACAAGACTAGACACCGCTACTACTTATCCGCTTTCCCACCCAGCTGTTCACCATTCCATTCAAGGAAAATCGTGTATGTGCTTACAACTAAGAATCCCAAGCTTTTCAAAAGCACGTGAAGCACACATAACGGGCCCAGTCCATTGACTGACAGTACGCCCGTCCAATCAGCGGGCAGCAAAGGCTGGGAGAAGGGATGGATGTATGCGAGTAAACACTTCTTTAATAAAACGTCTCATCTGTGATACACTTTAACTGGTCAGCTGTTATATTTATACTGAACTAGCAGGTCAAAGGCTTTAATAGAGTTTAGAAGCTTATTTACACAGACTGTTCATAGCAATATAGACTAATAGGACTTACATGGAAGCTATTAAGTATTTAACTTTTTTTTTTCTAATTAAAAGTGACGTTTATGAAAAGTCTGTTTTTATATCTTGAAACAAGTGGTAGGCGCCCCACTATAATTCTGTTAAGTGTTTGACTTCTGCTAACTTTAAGTTATGAACCGCTACAGTGAGCCCACTTTTTTTCTTCTTTTTTTTTTTTTAATCGCTTGACGTTGCAGCGCCATCTTCCGGACACATGTAGAACAGCACATCAGGTCTGTTTTGTATTGATTGTATTGTTGATGAGTATGATCAGGGCCCCTGTATCTGTATACATGATCCACACGCTCAGGAACCTGTTAACCCTGATTACACCTCATCTGAGGACAGTTTGGTCATTTGATTTAATTCATTTCAATTTTTAAAATTTAAAGTGATCTCAAGGCACTTTCCACTCTTCAATTTAACCATTTCATGCATGAATTATGATAACCCCAGTCAGGATTTTTCTCCTCATTTTTATTTAGGCATGACATTTTGTTTTTATTACTGCAGGGTTAGTGGTAGTGTATGGGTTGACACACTAGTGTCCACTGTGATGGCTGAAGTGTTACTATGCCATCAAAATCCTTTCATACATAGGAAAACAGCTTTTGAATAGCTGTCCACTGCAGCAGAACTGTGCTGTAGGTGAACGACCAGCTTACTATTTTTTTAGTGAAACATGAATTATGGCTGAATCCTATTAAAAAAGCAGTAGGTGTTAATTTAGTCAGCAGCAGGAACCTCAACTCTGCAATGAATGAATGATCATAATGTGTTGGGGAACCCTAACCCAATGCAGATACAACACCATTGGTCTTGAATGCAGCCCCAGTTAAAGCCCCTTCCCACTCAATCATGGGCTTTGTTTTCACATTTACCTGATGAAGTAAAATTTCTCTCTGCTCATTGGAAGGCTGACTTCAATGGGTGGGCCTAATAACAGGATATGTGACATTACAAGTAGTTTGGAAGCCAATGCTGGACCAATACACAACTTACACAGGTGTGATGTAGAAACTTGAAGCGTCCAGTGTACAAACACTGAGAATGAACTTTACAGTGAAGGAAACATTGTGTCAACAGTTAAACTTTAGAAATGAAATATATTTGCATATTCATAGATTCAATGTAAAAAGTATGATTAAAATCAGACACACAGCTGAGAATACATGGCTGTGTGGGTATTTAATGCTTAAAGGATGATTAATTAATGATCATTATCAGTGGGCTGCTTGGTCTGGGGCCCCCGGATCCTAGGATTGCTACTGCTGAGCATAACGTGTTAATCGCTCCTCACTGACTCACTCACTGTCACACACTGCTGCTTTAATGGACCTTTGTAAACTGTGCACAGTGTACAGCATGTGTTGGTCATATTCCTGCACTGTCTGCACACATTGTTGGACTTTCATTCCTGTAGTGGATTGTGATGTGAGCAGATGCCTAAGGCTGTGTCCTACCGGGGACACAGAGCGCACACACCAAAAAAAAAGACTTTTTTTATCGCTTACAGTATTTGCACGTCATGTCTTCTCATAATGTCACTGAGGTTGAAAGTAACGAGCCTGTTTTGTCAATGTAAGGAGTAGAAAGTCCAGATATTTGTGTTCAAATACAGGGATTAAAAGTAAAAAGTCGTCAGAAAAATAAATAATAAAGTAGATTTTCCAGGTATCTGTACTTTACTAAAGTACAGTAATTCCCAACTCTGGAAGCTGATGAACAGTTTCTAAGGGAGCCTGTGTCCTGATGCAGGAGGTGTTCAGGCTCCAGGTCAGGTCTTCAGTGATGTGCACTCCCAGGAACGTAATAATAATAATAATAATGATAATGCATTTTATTTAAAGGCGCTTTTCACAGACCATCATGGTGTGTTTTGTTGTTTTTCCTTAAGTTTATTAGCATCTGCATGCTGCTAAATAACCCAGCAACTGGAACTACCTCATTCATACAATCATTATGAGGAATGCATTAGTTATGCATGCTTAATAATTACAGATGAAAGTTGTGTATATGGTTAGAGTTTGGGGGTTGTTCCCTAAATTCACCACTACATTAAATATTTTCCAAATCCTCAATTTTTTCCCCCCATTAATACACATTTTGTTAATTCCCTGTTCAGCAGAAATAATCTACCACCTCCACACATACACACACATATATATACATACACACACACACACACACACACACACACACACACACACACACACACACACACACACACACACACACACACACACACACACACACACACACACACACACACACACACACAATACAGTAATACAAAGGTTATCATTGCTGTACCTGCTGAGTCAGGGATTCTTCAGCATTGCTCTAATTACTGGGCATGGACAATTTTAGAATTAAGCTTTTATTGTACAAAATATGCACAGCTGTCTTTAAAACCTGTTAAATATTGAATGTAAGACAACCAACAACAATGAAAAGAGCAGCGTGGACATGTTGACTGGTCAGGAAAGCACAGGTGTAGATAATAATATAGCAGCTATTGTAAATGCCGGCCATCGTTAATGCTGTTAGTTCCACCTGTGCTTCTCCAGCTGTAACGTCAATCCTCTGCTAATTGATGTGCCAGTTGGTGTCTGGAGTCTGCAGACTGACCACACGCCGATGACAGTCACACTGCACTGTGCCAGCTTCACACAGCTGTTCCTCATCGGCACGACAGAGTCACACTCTGGTTATTACTGACACGCTAACATGCACTCAACTCTGTTTCACTGCATGATGTGAAATAACAAAACTCTGCTTCATCATCACATCACATCTAGACTCCATATGGTAGGTTGGGATTGTAAAAGAGTTATTGAGCACTATTTATACATGTGTTGACAGTCATTTTATGTGTCCTGAGTATTCTACAATCAAAACTGAATTATCCAAACACTGTACTGTACTAAAGGCTGGGTCATTTCTTTTTGATGGGTTTTACACATGGAGTAATGCTCAGTCTTTCACAGTGATATCCTACACCATCAATGTATTCAGTAATGTGGACAGAACTGTATAAGCTAGAGCTGCAACTAACAATTACTTGAATTGTCAATGTGTTGATTATTTTCTTAACTGATTAATTGTTTGGTCTATAAAAGATAAGAAAATGGTTAAAAAATGTCAATCACCGTTTGTCCCGACCAACAGTCCACAACCCAAATATATTTAGATTACTGTCCCAGAAGACTCAAGAAAATGTTCACATTTAAGAAGCTGGAACCAGAGAAAACAAAAAACAAAAAAGTTGGCAACTAATGGATTAATCGACTACTGGTTGCACTTCTGGTATAAACAGTCAACATTTTCAGTTTCCTCATCTCTCCATTTAAACATCCTATCAAAACCACATTATCACAATGAAAATGCAAATGAAAAATGTATATTTAACTTTTCCTGAACTGCCAGTGTTTTTATATACAAAGGTTCATATTTGGTGATTTATTACTGAAATCAAAAGCCAGATATAATACTTCATATTGTGGATGTGAGTGATGTGTTTGCTTTGACTAGCTTCACCTGTCATCTGTTGTACTTCAAGTCTGTTGTAGTGCTGTCTGAATAAATCTTGCTCATCTGGATTTTGATAGGTATCATTTGTCTTTTCACAGCAGGCATTATGCAGCCATTAGTGATATCAGTTACACATAGTTTTATGTTAAACATCACTGCTGTTAGTTACACCTGTTTGACATGTCTGTGATGAAGCCTTTGCCAGAGTGGTGAGGAAGATTGGAGGAAGCAGACTCGGACTTGTTGAATGATTAAAGCAAAAAGTGACTCCCCCTTTGTCTCCTGGAAAGCATGGTGGATACCGTAAGTGACTCAAGCTAATGTAGAACTTAAACAATAAGTACATTATAATACAATAGAATAATACTTTTCTGTCTTGATTATGTAATAACATAATGTATTTACAATACTAAACCTGGGATAGTGTGTGAAAGCAATGCTGCATATACTGGCTGAACAAACAAATGATACGTATGAAAAGAAATACGAAGTGTAATGGGTAGAAAAGATGTGATCTCACTTTGTCACAAAGTCAAAAAGCAGTGATGTTTCTTGTCAGACCTGTTAGTTGATGTTTGTAACACTTGTGTTATACTGTGCATAAGATATATTCAACTTTACTTCTACTCTGCAGTTTTATTCCTGGAGTAGACCAACAAGCATTCCACCACTAAAAACTAACTGTAAAAAAACTTCCATGTTTAGACAGTCACACTGTAACACTGGTCTGAACTTAACTGTTGTCAGTTTCTAATATGCTACTTCCATGCAACCCAATGCTTGCTTCACCTAATGCAAGAAATTCATGTAAATTCTACGTACAAACTTTTATTGTATATGAATGAAATCAATAAAAAATACAGTTCACCTGACTTTAATTCTGCTAAATCAGCATATGTATGCAGAACATCAAACACTGAGTTCATAAACATAAACGAAACAAAATGTAAGAACCGTGTAAAACATTTAAATGTTTTTTTTGCATAAAATATTTCAAGCATTTATTGATGAGATGTCAGAAAAGATGTGATACCACTGTTACGCCACCAGGTGGGAGTGTTTCCTCAGTGACAGTTTCTGCTGTTTGTACTTTAACTAAATGCTGTTCCTGAGTGCTATGTAAGATAAGATATTCCTTTATTAGTCCCACAGTGGGGATATGTATATACTGTTCACCTTGCACACCTTTCAACCCCCATTCTGACAGACATGGACCATACATGTCTTCACCAGACATCCAGAGAGCATTACTATCCACTACTGACTTGCAAATACTTTAGTGTTTAGTGTTTGAACTTTCTGACATGAAATGTACTCTCTTAGTGTTCACTGGTAGGCAAAACATATAGTACTGGGCTTGCATGTCATTCTGGTTGTTATAATACTGGTAATTATTTAGTTTTATTAGTTCTCACTGGCTGAACTGAGCTGACTAGACGTTGCCTCAGCAAATTGGGAGACACTGGAATCAGCGATGTTTATCTACTGTGAATGTTTAAAAAAAAAAAAAAAAAAGGAATTATATTGATACATGACATACTTTCTTTTAAAATACAAAAATATACACATATTGTAATAGTTTGTCCCGCCTGGCCACATTGTGTGGTCTGTGCTTTTGTGTATATTAACAAGACAAACATCCCAACAGAACAGTGTTTTCTTTGGGAGTGTATCAGCTCACAGTCTGGGCCAGGTTGTGGAGGAGTCTGTTTCCATTAGAGAGCTGCCCACAGTGAGGTATACTGTACATGCTGACACACTAATACAGTTACATCCTGTAAATCACAATAGAAGCTTAAAAACCGTGGAAAACGATATAAGTCAAGCTTGCAGTGTTGTCAGATTTGACTAAAAAGGCAGCTTCAAAGATTGTTCCTGTCTTTGTCCATATTTACAAGAGTGTTCTGAGGACATTATATGACCAAAAGTATGTAAACATGTCATTCATTCATCTGCAGCTCTAACAACTTCCACTCTTCTGATTTCAGGTTTCCCACCAGATGCTGCAGGGGAATTGCTCCCGTTCAGCCACAAGAGCATGTGTGTAGTCCATTTTATGGCCAATGAGAACACTGCAATATTGAAACAGGAGATGGTCTTCCATAAATTGTTGACAAAAAGTTGTAAACACACTGTCCAAAGTATTTCATTGTAGCATCTGGAGGGAGCACAGGACCAAAAATTCACAGAGGTTTGTGGACAGGCGTATCAATCATGGCAGATTTGTAGAATATTGTAATTTCAAGTGTTGTGTAGGAAAGAGTGGTACCTGAAATAGTTTTAAAATGTGCATAAGTATGAATTACTAATGAATCCATTTGGTCATATACATCTGTCACTGCAGCCCAGTTCTTGTATTGGCTCCTTGAGGTGTTTTACCTCCACATGGATGTAAGAACGCACAAGTGTTTGCAATACTGTAGCTGGGCCTTGTCATTTGTATAAACACACATACTAGTAGTATGCTTCATTTTAACATCTAAACAATAAAAATTAATACTTTTATTCCATGCTCAAAGAACATAAAAGCTGAGGTTGATGTTCAACTCACTGACACTACACCAACAAGTAATTTAAAGCCAAACTTGTACAAAAAATATATTAAAAAAGAGTAAAAATACATACACACACTTTGTACAAATGTTGACAATCTGGCAAAGATCCAGAAAAAATAGTCTAATCTCAACTTCCACTGGAAGCAAAGACTTATACCTTTGAAGTAGTCCTGAAATATACAGGAAACCTCCTACTGACATGTGCTGCTGTTGTTCAACAGTCCATCCTGGTGCTGCCGACCACGTCTGTGTTCCTCAGAGAAGTGTCAAAGAAAACTGGCTGCACACTGTCCTCCTCCTCACTGATAAAAGACAGAGGGAAGCATTTTATTCCAAATCACTGTAATACAGCGAGATGTGTAACTGGCAAGCCTGGATGAAAACTGATACTGTCTAGTACTGAAACTTCAACTTTTTTGAAATGGTGCCAGATGATTCTACCTGGCCGTGATAAAAATCAATCAATTTGCTGCTAAATGATGACTCTACGGAAATGTGCCTGGCGATTGAAGAGTGAGGTCAAACCTGAGGCTGGATCCCTCCACGTCTTCAATGGTGTCAGGCAGAGGCTTATTGGCCGTCTCAGGCAGCAGCAGGGTGAGGGCAGAGCCTAGCAGGGGGCAAACACCGCACAGAATCATGGGAGCCTGCGGACTGATGCCCCTCAAGAGGTACATCATTGGAGCCAGGACACCCCCGGTCCGAGCACACATGGATCCTAGGCCGATTCCATTTTGTCTGCGAGATAGAGAGACGTGAGTCAAGAATTGAAGGAACACCATCGCAGATGGGGGGGTTAATTAATCACTTCTTTCAGTGTCTTTCTGTTTTAGCAGCAGACAATACAACTAGATTAGGACAATGATGATCAGCACTAGAGACTAGCTGATAGCAGATTTTTAAGGGCGATACAGATATTAATGGTTGAAAGTTGATAAAAATCAGCTGATATTAATTTTCTAATGCTGTTGTGAAACATAAACAACATTAAATGTTGGGACTAGCACCTTTGGATTTCCTGTACACAACGTTATTGAATCTGCTGAAATTCAATTTTTGGCCAGTAGGGGGCAACATAACAAGCTGTAAACACAACACTGATATATTACCAGCTTAACCCTAACCCTAACCCTAACCCTAACCCTAGCACATAATTATGATCATTTTATCACAGCATCATTATCATTTGTATCATCACCAACTATCGACTCTCTTTTAGCTGTTTTTACTCTCTACCAACACCTGAAGAAAACATCTGCTTCTTTAGCTGCTGAATGCTCAACTGTGTTCACCAGCTGCTCTCTAACTTTGCCTGTCAATCAAAGCTTTTTCACTGACAACAGCTGACTGCTGCTGCTGGAAATCAGCAAAATGTGTGTGTATATTTCATTCTGATAACAAAAACATGAACATTGCTGCTCTAAAGTCTGATGTACTAACATCTGGTTTGTATCTGCTGCTCTGGAAAATAATACAACATATAAAATATCAGTCACATTTTCCTGCTGCCTCAAACTCTTATTAGTTTATTAAGAAGACAGATGTGAGTTTGAATGACTGACACCACATGATGTACAGAGGGCTTTTTTGGCATTGTACCTCAATTGTGACTTAATCACAGATGGCTTCATTTCAAAATGAACACTTACCCAGAATCATAAAGCACTAAATCCTGTACAATTGTAAAAGCTTCATCAAATCTGGCTCAGAGGCTTTGTTGAAACTCACCTGATAACAGTAGGGAACACCTCAGCTGAGTAGACGTAAATTATAGACAAAGAGGCTGTGATGCCAAACTTCCCAATCATGGCCAGGACTGTTTTGATGACAGACAGTTCTAGAGGAGAGGTCAAAGAAGAGTCAGTGCACTGCTTCTACCACACACTGATAATAACACCGGAACAACAAGGAAGAGGAAGCTGTAGTCTGGTATTAGTGTCCCTGTTTGGTTTACAATAAGGGTCTACTTCATGTGGTGGAGGTACACACGCATCTGCACCTTTGGGGATGAAGATTGTCATCAGGCAGGCCATGCCGCCCACTGCCAGGAAAGCTAGCTGGGAGAATTTGCGGGAGCGGTTGAGTGTGAACAGGGTGATGGTGCGTGCGGGCATCTCCACCAGGCCAAAGATCATCTGCGTCAGATAGATGTTCATTCCAAAGTCGGAGATGTTGAGCGACAGGCCGTAGTACACGAGCACATTGACAAACCTGAGACAAATGGGAAAGTTAAACATCTTATTCACATTTCATCTTATGTGGCCTTAGTTACTAGGTAGGATTATATGTGATTATAGCGTCATACACATGATTCTGGCATAGGTTTGGTTTAAAAAATGAAAAGAAAATCTTGGTTGAAAATGAAACAATTCTACTGATCTGTGTAATTATTTAATATTTTTGGATTAACAGCTGTTCTGGTTGCTTTCTGTTTTCCTCTGGTTGTGTGAAACCGAGGCGTGAATATTTTTTCTTTAAGGAAAACTGTTTTGTGTTGTTAATGTTTCCATAAAGCTCAGAGTGAATTTTTATGACAACACTGGTGCAACTTTTATAGATGCCATGGCAGGAAACGTTTTTCTGTAGACTACAGAATCCAGAATCTTCCTTAAAAAAAGCTACACTTACATGTGTGAGCTTGCAGAGAAGCTTGTACATATAGAAAGACACATTTGGGGATTAAAGACATATCTAAATATCTGTCTCAATATTAATTAGCTTAAATCATCTAGCAAGTGTTCTCCAACTGAAATGCCTTAACTAGATCCAACATCACGCCATGAATCAGTTTGTGCAGTACTTTGGTTTACAGTCATTGGCATTTGGTGGTAATTTTACATTTGCAAACATTAGCAAATTATAGCATGCTAATGGTAGCATACTTTATCCTGCAACAACTGATATTCTTGGCCACAAAAACAAGTTGTTAACACAAAATTGACACATTTTAAGTTGAACTTGAATGTAAGTCCAATATTCACTCTATTTTTGCTCTTTTCTCTATTTTTGCTTTACCACCTCCTGAGGGAAATATCTGGCTCTTTAGCTGCTAAATGCTCCACTATGTTCAGCAGCTAGCCTACAGCTAACTGTGTCTGTTTGTTAGCAGAGCAGTTACAGGTAGTGTACAGTGGATTTTTAAAGCTTTTTCTTAGAGAAACAGCTGCCGTCAGCTGAAAATGGCACTGTGAGACCACTGAGAGTGAACTAAAACTGTTGCAGTTGCAGCTGGACAGCTAAACAATGAGCTGAAACAACTGTGAAGCTGTGTAAAGTTGAGGTGAACTATAAAGTCACTGATAATTCGATGTAGGTTCATCACTAAGAGCCTCTCACATTACACTGTCATTTCATCCATTACCATAAAAATATATAACATAAGATGGTGAATGTGGGAATGATTATCTGCTAAACCTGCTAATTTTATCCATGTTAGCATCTTAACATGTATTATACTTTGACCGCTATGGATTAAAAATCAAACCTTGGACTTAAAAGTTAAACCATCTTACAGTTTGGTTTTAATAATTAAACCAAACAAGCCACCAGTATCACAGCAGCTAACACACTCAGTAGATACTGTATTGTGTCTATAAAAGGATTCACCTCTCTTTGGATTATTTTAGTATTTTACAACACTGAATCAGCAGGTTTAATTACTGATGAGAAAGCATCAGTAATTAAACCCGATGACCTCGGCTGACATCTCTTAAATCTAATCAGCATCATCATCAATGCCTGCATCTCAGATAAAAGACAACCCTCACAACACTTCTACTCTCATTCACAAATGAAAGCTTTATATGACATCTCTCTCTAGAAACAGCATAAATCTTGTCAACATATCTGCCGCACATCTATTTCATTAACCAGCACCAGCAGGAAACCTGCTCATTGCACTGAATACAAAATGTACAAAAGAGATGTTTGAAATGAACTTAATTTGAACTTATTGCCAACATCTTTTGCTTTCTTTGTTCAGATCGTTCACATATCTTTTCAGTGTGGCCAATATCCCGTACCAGCTGCCGGTTTGTCCATTAAATATGCTTCCAGCTGAAGCTGCATTGCCACAATTTAAGTGAAAAATCCTCTATATCAAATGCAAGAGCAAATATAAACATGACCTAAATCTCTCTTACCTGCAGTCTGAATGCAGCTCTGCTTCTGGCAGACAAAAAACAATACACACTGAACTCTAAATCCCATTTCTCTGCAAAGCATTAAGGGCAGTGATCAGGTTATATTTGGATTCACTAGTGTCTGATATGACCTCAAACCTACGTTGCAATCATTAATTATAGATTGTTTATTCTTTTGCAATGATATTATAGTAGTGATTCATGTGACAAAAAGATAGAAGTAACCTGAGACCCAGATTTGTGTGTGATCTCTGAGCACCAGCGCAGCAGTGTGTCATTACAAAATGTTTAAAAGGTACAATCAACAATATCAAACTATGTCTTTGCACAAAATGCGAACAGTTTATCGGTGGGGTTTTAATGCCAGCAGCTGCTATGCTACTGCAATGGCTGTTTTTAATCCAACACTTTGGTCCAGATTTTTCTGTTTGTGGTCCGACAAATGAGCGAGAACAAAATCATGCAGTATAAAACCTGCACTGAGACTGAACCCAGTCAATCAAAAGATTCTTTAAAGATCATGTGACTAAACAAACACAATGACATCACCTGCACTGTGGGAAATTTCTCTTCCTGTCTTAACAGCCACAGATCACCCTGACTGTGTCTGCACAGGCTTACGTCTTCATCTTTCAGCAGCTCAGTTTTCATTATCTACACTAAACCACAAGGCTGTATTTCCTACTTATTGCTGTGAAGAACATTTTTGGTGTGTTAAAATGCTGATTTAGCACGAATGAAAGGCCAAAACATGGTGAGAAACTGTAGCAGGCTTAGCGTGCACGTACTCTTCAGTAAATCTTAAGTTGGTGTAAATAGAGAGGGAACGCTCTACTAATACTCACCACAGATAAAACACAATCAGAGACTGCTTCCTCATGTTTGGGGTTCGAATGAGGTCTATGACTGAGTGTTTTCTCTTCACTTTGGTCTTCTCTTCAATTTTATAGACCTGGTGAAACAGTGAGTGAGACAGTGAGGAACAGACTTTGGAGTCATGGCTGTAAAGAGAACAAAACACAGCTCTGTTTAAGTAGTTTGCATGTTCAAATAATAGCAAGTGATCGAAACATTTATGCAAAGTAATAAAGGTTGCCTCAGCAGAGCCGTGCTGGTGGATTCTCTCTGTCACACTTACTGTACTGCAGCTGCTCCACAACAGCAGGAACTATTCAGAATTGTATAATGATAATCTATGTAATCTTCAACAAATCCTAGTTTTGATATATGATTTAAAAAACTGAGTCATTTGTCAGATAAAAATGCTAAACATGTTCCTGTAAATGTGTTACATCTCTACCTCACACATCTCCACATCTTTGGTGAGGGGCTTCCCATTCATCTCTGCCGCTTTCCGGATCAGTTCCCACGCTTCCTCCTTCCTGTCATTGGCCATCAGCCAGCGTGCCGACTTTGGCAACACCCTGAAAACGTGAAAGACAAATTGCTCAGGTGACCTACAGACTAACATCTGTACTTGACTCCTGTGCTGCAGGAGGAGACTGAGACAGGACAGGTGTAACAAATGATATTTGCAAATAGTGGAACATTCATAGAATGCAGCCATTATGCATGCTATGAGTTACATTTGACAAGGAAAAATGACTATTGATCTGTAGCAAGACACACACGGATATATTCCTCAAAGTGGCCAAAAGTAGGTCAGTGTACTCTCCTGTACTTCTGTATTAAAGTATGAAAGGAATTTGGCACCAACTATGCGTGACATTGAAAATCCACTACAGATTTGTTTTCAATCATAGGGAGTGAAAACGGATCTCCTTCATCATAAAGTCACACAGTCTTTTTTTGAATTTTTACAATACTGGTGAAGTTATTTGAGAAACTCTGAATGTACACCGTGCTGCCCACTCACCAGATGTAGAAGATGAAGACGAAACCAGGGGCTGAGATAGCCAGCTGCAGTTTACGCCAGTCTCTTATGAGGTACGCCACACCGGCCAGCAGAATGTAGCCAAAGCCAAAGAAGTAGTCTGTGATGATCCCAGCTAGCATCCGCTGCTTAGACCCTGTCCACTCTGTGCCTGAATGACAGGACAGGACACATCAATTACACAGCATAATATCCAAACAATAACTATGTTAGAAACTAGTGTGAGATAAAAGATCATGATTATTTTTTTGGGAACAAAATAGTGTTACAGCACATATAGGAGACTCCTTTAACTTTTCTTAATAATAGTATGTATACATTTTTAAAGGATCAGTTAAACCAATTTAGAGAAAATCCTCCACTCATCCTTCTTGGTTTCTAGCCATGCACATTTACATATAAGATATGTATATTTGATATGTATTGAGACTACTTGGACTGTGGTGGTAGTAAATATGTAATAAGTGGACATCTCAAAATCTTGTCACATAAAACAAACTCATTTTGTTTTCTTTATTTGGGTTAATTGATCCTTTAATTCAAAAATTGGCAGTAACATTAGGCTGGTCCTCTCAGTGCACAGCAGCAATATTGCACCGATCAAGTTAAATGATGTTTGATATTAAAAATTGCAATCATACTTAATAAATTATATCATTATGAAACCCAACATTATAATTTAGAATCTGTAATAAAATAAATGTTTTATTCCTTTGTTTTCAGGTGAGATATTTCTCCTACTGTACACATTCATATTGTTTCCAATTGTGTTCCATCATTGATCTGAAATGAACCCTTAGATAACTAATGCCATCTGAAGATATGGAGACAAATATCACCCTGATTAAAAGATGGCGTTAACTCTTTGATTTTGCACTGACCCAGAACAAAGGCGTTCATGATGACACCAGAGATGGATGTTCCGACCATGAAGCGGAGAGCTATGTAGATGTAGAAATTGGGGGCGAAAGCGGTACCGACCCCAAAGACTGTCTGGATAGTCAGACTAATAAGGATGATGATCCTGCGACCGTACCTGAAAAAACAACAATCTGTTTACTTCAAATGCTTGTGATGTTGAAAATGACTTATTAAAACAGTTCCTGTTGTATTGCTATTTGGGAAAAAAGCAATGTCACTGACAAGCCTGAGATATAGAACTTTTACGAAGGCAAAATTTCAATTGTAAAGATAACCTTTATCTGCTCTGACACATGGCACATTGAACAGTTCTGGAGTATAACTAAAGAGGACAAACCTACAAAAGAAGGGGTTATGTCATCCTTCCAACAGTGGTGTGAGGACGGATTGGTCTTATCACACTTACTTATCAGCTAAGCTCCCAAACACAACAGCCCCGACAAGGAGGCCAAACATGTAGATAGAAGAGCCCAAGTTGTTCAGGTTTGCATTCTCACAAACCAGGTCCCACTGAAAGCAACAGAAAGAAGAACGTTAGGAGAAAATATTTGATTGCAAGAATTTTAAGGAGTCCTGCATTCTGCTTTCTATCTAAAAATAGTTGGACAAAAATCGTTAGACCCAAGAATATCTGTCCGAGTGAGATTATTTCACAACTACTGGCTAGATCACTGTGAATTTTGGCATGTATATTTATAGTCCCCAGAGGATGACTGCTAATGAAATTCAAAATGAAATGAAATTTTCTTTAGTGCCAGTTCAAGCCCAAATTCCACCTTGAGATGCCTTTGATCCAGGACAAGACATCTCAAAAACACTCGTCCTGATGTTCATTAACTTTTCTGTTGACATTTATGGTCCCCAGAGGATAAATCCTAGTATCTTTGATGACCACGATGTTTTCACGCAACCACCAGGCCATCATTCCCATTTTTAGACCGTTTTTTGAACAGTTCCCACTATGGGCCTGATTTACTAAAGGTCTGCGTGTGTAGAAACGTGTTTAAACTTGACATCACCCGCAAAAAATGTGCAAGCTGATCTACTAACGCAGCGCACTGAGGTTTGTGTCTTTCAACTGTGTAAGATAATACATACTGTCCATTTAGTATGTTTGTCATAATGAATGTAATACTAGGTGTTTCAACCCCAGTGTGTAAAATACAGGGAGGAGAAAATGTAAATATGTTATTTAGCACACGCATTGTGATTTACCAAACCTGAAGGTATTATTTCTGACGCTAACTGTGTCTATAAATAATACCTTTGAAGGACAGGTATTAACCTGCTGTTACTATGGAGACGAGGAGACGGAGGCACAATGACAGAATACACACAGGACAGAGTTTTTTTGTTAATATTTTTGGAGTGTAATATTTGTGGTTTTATTAACAGCATTGACTTTGTCACTAATACTCTCTCATATGTGGGTTTTACTGGTAATATCTGTTTTTGTTATAACTCAATATATTAGTTAACCTCTTCCACTAGAACCTGATCACATTTCATTTTGTGCTTGCAGCTTTCTGCTCGTCCAAACTCTCCATAAAGACACAACACCCTCATTTAAATACTGCTGTCTCCACCCTGTTGAACCGGTTTTCATTTACACAGTTATTCTAGTAGATCACCCGCAAAACACACGCAAACGAAACACGCAATCTATTGCACTGTGCACGCAATTTAGTAACCACTATTTGGGATCTTAGTAAATCTGGCCCTATGTGCGGTCCTTGAACACCACCTTCAGATAAGTCATAGAATAATAAGCAGGTTGACATGAAATTTGATGGGCAAATTTTTGCAACAAAAGAGATAAAATCTTTTTATTGATTTTAATGACCCCACAACCATTCTTCTAACCCTCAAGACAAATTTAAATTTTTTAATTAAAGTCACTTGAAAAGTTGGCTTGTGAGTCTTAATCAAAAGTAAACACAGGAACTATCTGTCTGTAGCAGGTATCACAGCCCCAGGGACAACTGCATATTCATCTGGTTCAGCTGGTTTGTATGTATGAGGTTGACATTCACCATGGTTAGACTGTAAGGAAACTTAACAAAAACCAAGTACAATGATGGATTATCCTGTGGACTATTATTAGGATAACAAGTGAGTTATTTTACATTGAATGGCCTTATTTATTTGAGCTAGAGTACACAGAGAGAAGCTAAAACAACTGAAGATGAAAAATGAAGAATGGAAACAGAAGGGCAAAAGGATTCGACAATGACACAAATACAGCACAGTAAGTGTTACCCCAGAGAAACTGCTGCTGTTACTGCAGTCACTGCTCTCCCTAAGAGTTAAGAGCAACATTTGTTCTTCAGTCGCACCTGTTGCAGCTGTTGCAGCCAGACTCTGAAAAGTTAGAAGTGTCCATGTCTGAGAATAATCCCATCTGTGTAGCTACTACACATGGATTTACAGCATATATCAATATTGTTGTCCTGGAGACTGTTTCACCTCCACAGAAACAGCTGGAGGTTGGATGGATCAAACATTCAGCTCCACACGTTAAGAAAAATGCAATTTTAACACATGACTGTGTGAGGAACTGCAGTATGTGAGTCTTTACCATCCAGTACACAATGTGTTTCTTGTCATTTTATCCTACTAGCATGAAAAGACGCTGAGCTACCCACAGCCTCACATGTAATCAAACCAACATGTACGTTTTCCACCTCAATGCAGTTAGCCAAAATAATGCTACAGACGGCTAGTTCCTGAATTGACTTTTAGTAAGACTCACTTTCAACTTTTAAGGCAATCATATAAAAGTTATGCTTATTTCTAAAGCAGTAGGAAGCTGATGGAGGTTGCCCCAACAACTGTCATCATATGCAAGGCCTTGTTCACCTAAACCTCAGCCACAACTGCCATACTTATACGAAATGCATCAGTTTCAAATGAACCTTTATTTTCCTTTAACCTCCATAATTGGTAAGGCTACAGAGATAAAAAATAATCATCGATCTATGCTTTGTGATGTAAGGAACACTGTAGCCTTTACTTCTGCTAGGCCTTTGGACTGTTAGTATTGGGTTTTTTTTAATAAAAGGCACATGTCATGGCTCCAGATTTTGCCCTCAAGGTTTAGGGTTGTGTTGGAGATCCATCTACAGTATGACTATGGGCCTTTCATATTATCCACTGCAGGAATGTTATAGAGCCCAAAGAATCTTCTCATAAAGTTCCACAATAATGAACTGGCCAGTTTGAATTGTTTGTAACTGCAGCTGAACCTTCACGTGTCACATGTGCCATTGCTTTGTCTAATCACATCATCTCGGTCATGTAACTGCCCTTGCTGCCCTTATGTTCATGTGTTACTAAACCTGGCAGGCTGGCAGGGTGTGTGGGGAGGCCTACAGGATGCCTGCACCCCGGGAGTCCATCTCTATCCTAACCCTGTTCAACACTGTCTCAGATATCACCAGATTCCACTGTAATACAACTGCAAAGCCCCTTCCGAATTCCTTAGCTTGCATGGAGTCCTCATGTTAAACACATCAGGGGAAAATGCAAATATTCACTATATTCAAAGTCTGAATTGAGAGTCTGTCAGCGAGTTAGTTCACTTACCTCAGTTACTATGGTGCTTTGGAAGTTCTCTGTGCTGTACTCCCAGCCCCCCTGGCAGCTCCCAGAGGGGTGCCCATCGCCAACGGCTACAGCACGGCTGTGGTTCAAGGAGGTCGTGCAGGACAGCTCACGCCAGCGGCCGGGGTCAGACAGAAGGCTAAAGTTGAAGTTTGAGGAGGACGCAGCGTCTGCTGAGGGCCTTGTGGAGTGGCATAAATGAGGAGGAACAGCCCCAGTGAACACAGAGATTAGCATGTGGAATGCCAGAAAGATCTGAGGTAAACAGATCCATATATACAAGATTTTCTGGAACTTCCCAAAGCCTCCGATAAGACTGAGAATTTCGTCAAAATTCATTTCTCTGGCTCTTTGAGGAGAAACCCTAAAAAAAATGTGCTGCTCTGTAAGGTATCAGGTCTGATTCAGAAGGTCCAACAGTGCTGCCAAAGATGCACAAGCCGATGAAGGCAAATGTCTGAGATGAACGACTGAAATGAGTGTCTGTGCAAGGCTGATGATTAACAGGTAGAGACGGCGTCCTCATTGACATGCAGTCACACCTGTGTTGTGCACCAGTCTGAGAGCAACCTGTGGCTATCTGTAGTGAACTGTGGAGCTCTGTCAGGGTGATTTAACCTCACTATGATGGGAGTGAACTAAAGCAGGGAGGGAGGTGTTTGCTCTCAGTGGGAGGAGCTGATGTTTGATGATGGCTGAGTCGCTGTTTTTGTCTCCCCCCCTCCTCCTCCTCCTCCTCTCCCTAAAAACTTTCATAACAGCCATTTATCTTAAGTAACTCTTTTTGACATTTTTCCAAGAGTTTGTAGCGATATCTCATTTGAGAATAACAGGCCTCACTCAATGAAATTTAACGGACTGCAGTAAAAAAGGGCGTGCCAAAAAATCCCTTCACACTGACCTAAACTTCCCATGTTTACAGAGTTTTAGAGGAAATGCTAAAGGTATTGTATGGCCTTTGTCATTTTCCTTGTATTTCAGCTGTCAAACTTGTTCAGTTGTTCTCAGTGGGACATTAATACCGGCTAAAAGACGTGCACATTCCAACTGGTATTCACTAATTCATCTACCATGAGATGCCCTGTGGAGGGGGGAGCGTCTAAGCTTTAAACACAAAGGAGGCAGATAAATACAGCACAGAGGGATTTAAGGCTGCACTGGGTATTCCACACTCACTCCCATCATTATTAACTCTCTGCCTTATCAGCTCATTTCTTGGCGAGTGCTGCTGTCACATACTTAGAAAACGGGAGCGATTCTTTCTCCAGGTGAGCATGGCGCTACAACGTGGCTTCAAACGGACATCACTAAATAAAACCATTCACAAAACTGGAACAGAGCTCCTGGGGGTAACCTGAGAGGACTCTCTTTGCATTCTTTGATGAGGTGTGGGGCTCCAGTTTTGTTCAAGTCTTACACTGTGAAAGGTCAATACAACAATACAGCAGATCCTATTCAAGGGCTTATTTAGGAATAAGTTTCCCCTCAGGAATAAGTTGAAGAGAGACAAAAAGTAGAATATATTAGACACAGACACTAACTGAAATATATTATTATTATATTAATGTTTAAATGATGAGTGTGATGATGAATTGATTTAACAACAAGTATTACCTGTGTAACGAAGCTTGATATATATTATTTCTCTGTGTTACACAACTTTACACATGATTAAAACCACATCAATGATCCAAACTGGGTGACATGCTCCTTCTATGAACAAACACCATGCAGTTTATTTTGATTTAATCCCACATTATGTATGTGCCAGCTGCCAGAAATACTTTTGCATCTGCAAAGCATCCCCATAATATGCACTGGTCCTTCCTGTTTGAATAACATGTGTTAAAAACTACAGTGGCCAGCACCACAGTATCCTGACAGTGAAAGCACATACCACATTAACATCCTTAGAAAAACTGCAGCTATGGACCATTGTTGCATGTCATTCCCCATCTCTCCCCATAATTCCTGTCTCTCGACAGTAGTGACAGTCAAATGAAGGCAAATCTCCCAATGAAAAAAAAAAACATCTTTAAAAAAAAAAAGCATAAGAAAACAGTCTCCGGTTGTGGCATGCATTAAGCCTTTTTAGAAATTAAAACTTTACATTTACATTTTTAAGGAGTCCTCATCTTGAGATTAGCGCTGCTGATGGTGTAATACTGTCACAGGTTTCCATTTAATTCTACTGACTTTAGCAGATTTGTAGGTTGGAGTCCACATTTGTTCAGCGTTCATGTTATTTTAGTGTTTCATCACTATTTATAGTACATTATCACTTTATCAGCCAACAAAAAGTAGCATCACATCCTTTTTTGGGCCAAGTGTGAAGAAATGTCAGTGAACGGAAACATAATGAGACCGTACCTTTAAACGCGTTCAGCTTTGTCTTCATCTCTGCCGAGTGACTTATTGATCAGCAATATATACATCCTGTCTGAATTCTGTTGGTGGTATGTGAGATGATTGCAAAGGCAAATTACTAACAGTCCTTTATAATGTAGCTTAGTTTTATTTATGAAAGCATATTTTTAATGTGTTACAGGACAAATACGAAGGGAACTCAATCCAGTCAAGCCCTTGTATGTATGTATGTGCTGTTTTCCCCCTGAAAGTGAAACTATGTTGCCTTTGTCCAGACCTTTTAATCTGCCTGGTCCACCACGTCCAGTTGACTGATTCTATCTGACATCAGGGAAGAAACCATGTGTAACAGGAAAGAAAGAAAAAAATGTCCAGAAACAAGGGGGGAAAGTCCAGATTAATATTAAGCTTATCAGCAGTGATTAGGTGAGTCCAAACTGAGGAAACGGTAACACAAGGATCAATCTAAAAGTTCAAAACATGTGATCATTGCTGTGGTCAGGATATCAGAAATACTTAGGTCATTAGTCAAAGATCCTCCAAGCTCACAACACATGAAGAACATTAAAGGGTGAGGTCATTTATCTGTTTAGTTGATGTAAAAGTTATTTCCAAAAATCAGAGATGTGAGCATTTTTGATGAATTATTTTATAATGTACTAGGACTATGTGTTGTAATCATATGTAAGATTTTCTCTTTCCCTTTTTATCATTACTGTATTTTTTTTTTTAAAGATTTATTTTGGGGTTTTTGTTGCCTTTAAATAGACAGGAAACGGAGAGAGAGAGGGGAATGACCTGCAGCATAGGTCCCTTGCCAGATTCGAACCAGGGACGCTGTGATTATACGTTATGCGCACTAACACACTCGACCACCAGGACGCTCCATCGTTATTGTTTTTGTATGTAATATTGATATCTGTCTTTTAAAAGCCTAACTAGGGACAGGAGATGATCTCTATATGCAAAACATCAGTCACTGCAGCTTGTTTGTAACAAACTCAAGTTTTACTACGTTCATTTGATTGTCCCGAACAAATAAACTAAATAAAAGGAAAAAAAAAGATGTAAAAATTGTGATAAAGGTTTGTTGACTTTGTAAAATGCACCTGCCTTTCAGTATCATTATCTTATGAAGCTGTGGAAGCACCACACATGACGGGAGCAGTGTTCATTATAAAATGTGGTTTAGGTCATATGGGTTCTGGATTCTGGATTTAAGCCACAGTTTCTTTAAACTGAGTTTTACAACTCTACTGCCAGACTGACATCCTGGTATAGGAAGTGTTCAAACAAAGCTGGAATGCTGAGGCACTTAATGAGGACCATAACACACCAAGCAGGACACAGCGTGTTAGATCAAATGAAAGAGCACAACTATGGTCTTTAAAAGGTGAGATAAGGACCTAGAGTTGAGAAGTTCGCCCTCAAGCACAAGAAGAGACAATTAGTCCTCTGCCTAGCGTCTCCAACTTCACATATAAAACCATCACTGCAAGAATACACTTTCATAATGTCACACACCAAACCGGTTAGGGAAATATACCTGTTCTCCTGGAAGTATTGGTTGGTGACAGCTGCAGACCTGCTATCTGCAAATCAATTCAACTGATTACAAAGACAAACAACAAACTACACGTGTATTGGCATTGTTACACATAAGATGCAGCATTCTTTAAATTCTCAGAGGGAGGTCACGTTGCAGACTTAAAACGTTGTGTCTGGTCAGTGGCTCGCCCACCTGAAAGTCTGCAGTGCTACATTTCTGAGGACAAGGATCAATAAATAACACACTGTATTTTGGGGTTAGTTTGGATTACATTCTCAATCCAGATCACCTGTAATTATTTGTATCATTTGTATGTGTGTATATGTGTGTGTGTGTGTGTGTGTGTGTGTGTGTGTGTGTGTGTGTGTGTGTGTGTGTGTGTGTGTGTGTGTGTGTGTGTGTGTGTGTGTGTGTGAGAGATCAAAGACGGCTAAGAGCTCAGCTATTCCCAAGAATATGATCATTTTTATCATCAGAAAAAGTATTATTATATGTGTATTTAATCTTAGAGACTCAAAGAGATTAGAATTCATCTTTTGAAGAGGGGTGTTTACAGAAGTGAAGTGCTGACAGAGACGTGAGATCCTCATTTGTTGCAATTGTTAAGTACCTGAATTAAAGTCAATGTGCTAATCCACCTTTTCCAACACTATAAATCTTACAATAAAAGATCTCCTCTTTCACAGGCTTACAGTGATGGGGCAGTGACAGGAAGCTGGAAATAATAATAATTCTGTATTATTATGGTATGATCATAAAGTCTTTCCAAAAATAGATCCACTGATCCACTTCTCAGGTGAAATAACATGCATGCAGCATATTATGTTCATCATCGTGCTCATACTGGGAAGCATTTTGGTTTACTGCAGTGGGAAGAAACTCTGAAAAGGTAAATAGCTACATCATGGTATAGACCAAATGGGACTGATGGTAAAACATTGAAAATGATCCCATTTCATTAGTTTAAAAGTACAGCCTGAAAGAATGAGAATTTTTAAAATCAGATTTACAATGACAGTAAAATATGAAATGTTGGATTTCTACAGGCCTAGATCAAACAAGCAAAGACAACCGTGAGATAAAACTGAGGTAAGCTGCTGTATGCTGGTATGGTTGTGATGTGGAGGGTCACTGATGCTCCTATCATGGCTCTGTGAGTCTACTAATATATCTCATATATTCTAACATGAATATCAAACCATGTTCAATAGTTTGATGTCTTGGCTCAGAAATATACTCTATAGATACTAAAATCTTACGCTTATCAGTATTATCTGCCAACCGGCTGAAGGTCTTCTTGGGCAGTATCTCTCCTCCAGGATACCCAGGGTTAGAAAATAGTCAGTCACTGTAATTGTTACCATAGATTGTATTAGGGCTATCGAATATCACAATATTTTTTTTTACCAAATAACTCGATATCAATATCACAACAATATTGTAGGGATGACTACTGGTGCTTTCACAACATGTTTGCACAATGGGATTTTTGATAAATAATCATCAATAATGTGGATATAATGACAAACAGGTGACACAACGAGGAGTTCACCAATCTGTCATGACAACAAACCCCACCCAACAACAAGGAACTGTCTGTTTCACTAGGAAATGCTTCACTGAACAAGAGCACTTCCTGAGGATATACTGTATATTTAGACTTTTTTTTTTTTTGATCATCAGTTTTGGATTTCAATGATTAATGTTAGTTTGATTATTTGTGAATTTGTGAGTGTAATACACTCAAATGGGGGAATGTAATGGGAATTCTTATTATTCATCTTCTCTGATACAAATGAGTTACTATGTCATATGATTAGGTGTGTGTGTGTGTGTAGTCTGCTGATTGAGTGAACATCATGTATGTTAAAATCTACTGATTAACCCCTGCCTGATTGTACACACATTATGACGTGAATATTGTACTTACATTGTTCTGATGATAGAACAAGGTCATCCTTTTACAAGATAATGTATTGTATATAATCTAACTGCCTCTGCTCTGAGCTCATTCAAACCATCTCACACTTGAGACCGCAAAGAGTCCGTCTGCAGACGACTGAATAAACTATCAGAAAGACAACAAACGACTTTGTGCTCTTTAATAGAAAATTTCCAGAACAGTGGGTAAAGGCAAATACTACAACAACTACAACAATCTTGTAAGTTAAAAAAAAAGACATAATTTTACTGTAATGCAGCCTTTAAAAGCAGGAAAAGACAACACTTCTACCATATCACGATATTATGATATCCAAATTCTGAGACGATATGTAGTTTCATATCACGATAACAATATAATATTGATATATTGCCCAGCCCTAGATTGTATTAACATGGATTCTAGTTTTGTGCTGCTCAGTTGAGAATAGTTGCAGCCCAAATAATTTCCTCTTTCCGTCTCTACCAAGATTTCAAGTATTCATCGTGTCTGATTAGTCGTGTGCCCCATTTTTGAGACCGCTTCTCTCTTTCCCTCTGCTACCAGATGTCTGACAGTGAAACTCCACCGACCGCATTTCATAAAGCTGCTTTGTTTGAAGATGTCTTTAGCACACATTGGATGTACCGTACCAACAGTAGTAGTTATAAGGGCTCAGAAGCCAAGTGAGGGAGTGAATGTGAGAGAGTTTAGTTGGGTTGCTGCTGTGGTATGTGGTTTTACATAGAAAAACAACAGGCACAGGTGTTTTAACGTGTTTTGACGCATCACAACCTGTTAGCTAAAAATGTCCACAAGCCCTCAAAGCACTTTGTTACCATTCCATGAACTCCAGAGCGACATAGGAGCGTTTTCCAATCTGACACTGAACTCATTTGTCTGTGACTTCCAAAATCTTTACAAATCACTGCTGAAAAAATAAATATGTTTCATAATGTGCACACTATGGTTAACATTAGGGTAGATATAGGCTTACTTGTGCCTATATCTAACTGGTGACTTGTGCCATTTTTTACATGGATAAAATTGTGGCAACATTACCTTTGTTGTCATGGTTACAATAATAACAACATAGTTTCTGTTCGAGGGTAATTGTGGTCATAGTTTGTAAAAAACAATGCTGATTTGTGGTTGGAAACAGGAAACAAACAGCAATCTGGACTTTGTTACTCTATAATAAAATCAGCTGACATCCTCCTTTACTCCCATCATAATTACTAGGGCAGCTAGAGGGCGCCACTTTAACGTGAAGGTTTGTTTTTTGGGGGACCTAACATAAACGATTCATCTTTTTTGGGGAGGACAGTTTGGTAAAAAATGTCCAACTCAGTACATAACGTGGTCACAGTTCTCTAATAACCAAATTTAAGGGATCATTATCAAAAAAGCTTTTGTTTATGAAATGTTAACGAAACACTGGTGAGCACGTTCATATTTGTCTGTGTTTTTAAACTCAAGAACCTAGTAACAAGGATTAAAGCAAGACAAGATTTGCGAGCCTGAAAAGTTGTCCTTGAGGAAATAAATTGAATTGAGAATTACATGAGTTTAAAACTGCTCAATGCCTGAAATGAGGCATGCTGCCTGAGAACTTTAACCCCTGTAGTAATGATCAGAAACTCATAGTTAACAGCAGTAGCAATAGTAGGATGTAATCAGTGTGAAAAACATAACAAATGAGCAGTTTTTCTTGTTTTCCCCATGTGAATTCTCAAAGGGGGCGTTGGCTTATCGTGGACAGAGGCGGAAGGGCCGGCTCTGAGAGGGACCTCTTTACTCAGTGTAAATAATAACGGAATGTGAACTTAAATGTGTGCCAGTCCACATGAAGTGGGAGTGTACAGCGAACGCACCACATGAAACAAACAGCATATAGTGAATGCATTTACTGACTAGAATTCTACTCATGAATCCAGGTTTTGTCCGAGCAGTTAAGAATTAAATAGACATTATTTCTAGGTATGTACTTTTACAGAGTGCTGTGTAACAGCTTGTCACACATGGTTTAGAGATTTAACTGTAGTGGCACCCAGATAAATCTGAGTTAGGCCTGCAGACTAAGAATAAACAAGTGGGCAGGGTTTGAAGGCCTTGGAGCAGCCCGGCAGTTATGAAGACAAATATTTCCCCTCTGGATCAGTGAGGCGGGGAAAGGTGTGTTTGGAGAGGAGACAGAGGGGCGCTTTGTCCCCTTCTCCGACAGGTCAGCTCTCCCACTCTCTCCCCCTATTCCTCTCTCCTTCTCCCCAGTCCCCCCCCCTCTCAATTCCGCCTTCCTGCTCCCTCGTCCCCCTGCGCTCTCCTCCTGGAGCTCACACAAACCAACTTACTTAAGAGATGCTATCGCTTCTCTGCCGTTCCCTCCTTCTCATCCTCGCTCAACAGGTAAGAAGAGGATTATCTTTTTCTATTCAGACACAACGGATTTGGATGTTGTCAGTAGCAGGGTACCAGCTATTTAAAATGCACTTAAAACTAAATTTACAGTACTCTAAGTTTAGGAATGTTTTTTTTGTAGAAAGTTTAGGATTTTTTCAGAATTTGTCTTTCCTGTAATGTACTCGAAATATCCTTATTTGTATACCGAGTGTTATTTTTTTTTTACTGGGCTCAAGATTACTCTTTGTTTCAGGGGTGTGTGTTGGCAAAAGAGGAGTAAAAGTTTGCACTCTTTGTTTTTTAAAGCTTCTGTGGTCCCGTTTTCACACCATCAAATGAGCTCATTCAGTAAACCTGGCAGACAGGCTTCAGATTTTTGGCATAACCCTCAGTGACCCTTGGAAGCACTGAGCGGCTGGGTGGGGGGTGCAATTGGAGCACAAGTGGCACCATGCAAGGGGTTGCATCATAGCATCATCAACAGCAAATACTAAGACGAAGAAAGAAAAAAAAAGCAAACCAAGAATTTGAGGTTTACAGAGTTGAAAACTGGAATATTAATAAGCTGTTGCTGCTCTCGGTTACAGTTATTTTGCCACGGCTATCTAACCAGAAGTGTCAATCAAATTAAACAAAAGAACGTTACATTTGTGGTAGCTGTGAAAAGAAAGAAGTTAGGATTCTAGCAGATTGGGCTTAATACTGCTGTCTGCTTATGCCATTTTTTGCTTAATATTTTTTACAGTAGAGAAAGATGTGAGGTGAGAAAAGAGTGGAAGATGTGTTAAATGTCGCCAGCCAGATTTTAAACAGTAGCATCACACATTTATAAGTCTCCAAAATAAAGTTAACTATCAATAACTCTAATGCTCCTGGAAGAAATCAAGCCTCTTTGATTGGTTTATGCTCTATTAAGAAATTGTGTAGTTTTAATCTTAAAGGTTTATTCTGTTTCGTCATCAAGATCAAAACCAAACATGAGTCCCTTTGTCTCTGACCCTCAGCACACTGGTTCCTAAAGAAGATGTAAATCTTCAAAAATGGGTCACAAAGAGTTTTTTATGCTTCTGGTCGTGTGTGTATCTGTCTGCAGCTAATCTCTTATATTTCTGGCCCCATCAGCCTAATGTTATTCATGCACTTTCAGACCATATGCTCATTTATTTTTATTTATGACAGTATGCGTTACTTGCAACATAGCAAAATGTATTTTTGTCAATCAGCTCAGGCTAAAAACAGGGCTAACCTAGTCTTACCTAACTCAAAACTGACATTCATAGAAAAGTTTGATCTCTTCTTGAACCGGAGCATCTGCAGATTAATTCCATACCTGATATGTTATGATCCACTAAAGTTAGGCATGATATGAGATGAGTAAATCCTTGTTTTTGTTATCTTCACCACTATCTTGAAAGTCCACACCTAGCAGGGATCTGCACTCTTCTATTTTATTTTTACTTTTAGCAAAAGTTACTTCAACAGGAGTAAAGAGGTCTTTTGTTGAGGACTATTTTCAGCTGAGGATTAATACACATTTGGTGTGCTAATAAGTAGCAGCAGCAGGACAAAGCTATGTGTGAAATAAACTACAGTGGCTGTGTTCATGGTAATGAAAGAAAATGAAAAAAAAAAAAGGTTCTTTATGACACAGAGGTCTTTATGATCAGCAGCCTTATTCTAGAAGATTTGGAAAACTGTGACTTGAATCCAATATTAAAGTGTGTGTTTGTTGATAAAAAAAGAGACAAAAATGACAGATCTGTGTTTGGCATGGACGGTTTAGAATGTGTTAAGTGTGCCCAGCGCTAACACAAGAGCTCCATTAACACAGTCACAATGTTTGTTTGCTGCCTCAATAAAGACTCCAGTCTTAGCAAACTATTTTTTACCAGTGAACTTTTTAGTTACAATTACACTGGACAAGCAAAGTATTGATTTTTTTTAACCGAATGTGGTTACGTTTTAAAATGAGTGTGAGAGGTTACAGGAGAGACACAAAGAGCAAGGAAAGGGGGGGGGTTTTGTATCAGTTAAGTCCTACAATGTGTTGCTTCAATATCTAATCATTTAATCCTTTCAGTTTTAACAAGAGACTTTTTGGGAAACTGTACAAATGTCAACCATTACAGTACAATCATTATGCCTCAAGTGAATTCAGAGGAATTATATAAAATTCAGGCAACTTACATTAAGACTGAGATATATGAGGGTATTTTTTGCCAACTCACTCTTCTTGTATGAGAAGGCATTTTACTCTGTGACGTTCCACTAACACACATCAACAAACTACCTCATACGTGGCACGTTCTGAGCAGTCCACTCTCACTTTTTCCAAAGCAGTTAAAACATGGAGGCAGAACAAGAAGCTGTTCACCTGAGTTGTCCATTCAACATTTTATGCTATGAGCTATGAACATTAAAACATGTGGAGTTAAGGTGCAGATTTAGCTGAACAACTTGTTTCTGTCATTGTAGAAAAGTAGGGGAACGTATTCAGAGTAAAAAAAGCTGTCGAAAAGTAGCTGTGTCAAGTATAAACATTTGAAGACCCACACTGAAATCAAAGAACAACCTGGATGTGACATCAACAGGTGATAATAAGTCAAATGGAGATCAGAATGTGGCTTTTAGCACGTTTTAAAGCTTTCTATACTATAAAACAACCAGATTTGGATGGATCTCGTAGTCCAATCCAACAGAAAAGTTGTGTATTAATTATTGAACTGAATACAACCGTCTGAATACAGCAGGAGTACAAAAAATACTGCAAAGGTGCTCTCAAAAGGTATATCTGTCTTTGTCCTCAGTGCTTCAGCAGGGCTCAGAACAATGGGCAGCTGCTGGCACGTCGAGACGGGCGGGCTGCGGCTGAGAGGCGGCAGTTCTGCCAGTGGCCCTGCAAGTGTCGGGAAAGGCCTCAGTGCGCGCCGGGGGTGAGCTCCGTCCTGGACGGGTGTGGCTGCTGCAAGAGCTGCGCCCGGCAGATCGGACAGGCGTGCAACGAGAGGGACGTCTGCGACCCGCACAAGGGCATGTACTGCGACTTTTCAGCTGACCGGCCTAAATACGAGGTCGGAGTATGTGCCTGTGAGTGGCCCTCATCTCCTCTGGGATTAGTCAGGGTGGGTCAGGTCAAACTGACACAGGTGCCGCACATTTTCCATCTCTAATTTAAACTAGAGCTTCTTCAGGATATACATCATGTTGGTGATGAAGCAGCAAAATCCCTCTTCACATCTTAATATGAATGACTTTAGGAAAAAATGGCACAAATTTGATTCTTCATACAGTGCTGTATTATTTAAGTATAAAATCTGCTGTTTTATATCAATTAAACAATCAACTGACTACAAAATTATCCCATCCAGATTATGTAATTTTCGCTGTTTACCTTAGAAATAACAGGTTGACCAAAAAAACTTGCAACTTGCTTTTTTGGGAGCTTTTAAATACGTAACATGGTCTTCATTATCAGATAGAGTTTGCTCAGTTGTCATATATAATAATAACAAATTCCATCTGCTGATGAAGACCATGAGATGTAGGTGAAAGTTTTAAAAATGTTAGTGGACCTTTTGATTTTTTTGTCAACTCATTATTTTTAGTAGAAAAGTAAATGCACTTTTACAGTGGAATAAAAATATAGCAACTACAGTCACACTGATTATGTGTAGTAACATCATATATAAAGTATTTTGATCACATTATCAAACTAATTTGTATCAACATTCATTAATAATTGATCTGCTTGTGAGATTCATATCAAAATACTAGCGATAGATTTGTTCCCTGTGTCAGTCACACAGCCTCCTGACATGTTTCCATGTTTCTTTCAGACTTGATGGCAGTGGGCTGCGACCTGAATGGGGCCCACTATGAGAATGGAGAAGGTTTCCAGCCCAGCCCCCTCTATAAATGCACATGCATTGCCGGAGCCATCGGCTGTACTCCAGCTTTCATCCAGAAGCCTGCTGCACTGTTGGGTCCCGCCCCTCTGATGGGCAACTTGCCAGCTGGCCTCCGCAGCAGCAGCCAGAGCCCAAAGAAGCACCAGCAGGATACTACCTACATGTCAGGTGTGTGTTTAGAGAGTAAACCTGTGGAGAAGAGCCGGGCCCCTGGAATGTTAATTGCTACCCGAGTTCGCTGGTCGGGAGGAAGGGGAAGAGGGTGGAGGGGGGCGATTTCATTACTCTGGCAGTGTGAAGTGTAGCTGACTGTGGTTACACTGCCTCGTAGAGGAAAACACAAAGATTGATGGTTCCAGTTATAAACTGGAGGAGGGACAACTCAGGTTTTTATTAAAAACACCAAACATTTCACTTTAATGTATTCTGACTAAAGTTCTCTCAGCTTGACCTCCAACTATATAGAAACAATATGTATGTTGATGTGTGATCTTAGGAAACACTGATTTAATGTGTCACTGTGGGAAAAACAGCACAGCACAGCACAGAACTGACTTCTGCACAAAGTAACTGAAAACATTTTGGATGTCTAAAAGATCATTTCACTTTTGGCAGAATGGCTTCTTTCACTTGAATCAAGTCAGGAAGAGATCTGTTGAAAAGGAAATTGTCCTTTCACATCTACTCAAACGACACATTTAAAGGTTTCACAGTTTATACAACTGGTAGCGGAAGATTAACTCCCCTCATGGTGGCTTTGACCAGGTATTTGGGGTCTTCTCAGTTCAGTCTGAACAGGATCTGTGCTCTGCCTGGCAGCACACAGGCAAGCTCTTTATGTAGGGTGTTGTTGACACAGTGCCCTTTAACTGTAATACTGAAAGCTTACAGGGATCCTCCTTTAGCCTGGAAGAAGAACTGCCTGATCCAGACCACCCCGTGGAGCCCATGCTCCAAAACCTGCGGCCTTGGTATCTCGGTGCGCGTCAACAACGACAACGGCAAATGTGAGATGAGGAAGGACCGACGCCTGTGTCTGCTGAGGCCCTGTGAGAAGAGTGTGCTCAAGAATCTCAAGGTGACAACCGAAATAAATTCTATTAAGATACTGACATGATTTAAAAACAAAAAAAAACTAATAAAATGATTCTTTTCACCTCTAGGCACCAAAGGGAAAAACATGTCAGCCTAAATTCCAAGCAAAGAAAGCAGAGAAGCTGGTCCTCTCAGGTTGCACCAGTACCAAGAAATTCAAACCCACGTACTGCGGAGCCTGCACGGACAAGCGCTGCTGCGTCCCCAACAAGTCCCGCATGATCAAGGTCAACTTCAGCTGCAAAGGAGGCACCAACACGCAGTGGAAGATGCAGTGGATAACGTCCTGCGTGTGCCAGAGGAAGTGTAACGATCCGGGCGACATGTTTTCTGAGCTGCGGTTATTGTAACCGACCCGTCCGAGAAGACCGGAGACACAGACACGAGGTACGAGCCCTGCTGCGGGGGGACTGAGGACTGAAACGTATACTTTGGTTGTTAGGTTCTCCTCAGCAAGCAGCACGCCTCAAGAAAACTCATACAAGAACTACGAAACCTCTCTGTGGAGGTGAAATGGCTGGGATCATTAAATAAATGAAGAAATGTTGTTAGTTAGGAGTGAGCTTCGTCTTCAACATACGTATGTGCAATAACAACATTGATGACGGTCAGGGTGATCAGTATGAACAGTACCTCATAATACTACACGTCAGGGAGCCAAGAAACGGCAAATCAGGTCATTCTACAGACTGAGTTGAACTGTTTCTCTTTGTTCACATGTGCTTCCTGTTTATTTTTTTTCAGACAGGAAAAAAATAAAATAAAATCAGGTCATAAATTAGACAATATTGATTTATATAACTTATAAAGATATGTACAAAACATTTTGGTTTGTGTGAAGTCATTTTTGAAACACACACACACACACACACACACACACACACACACACACACACACACACACAGAGATCATCAACAGCAGACCTTCATGTAGCGATGCAGAGTCTGGGTGCGTCGGGCATCAGTTTCAGCTTGGTGGCGTCCAGATGATGATACTCTTCAATCAGTGAGCTGAGAGAGGTGACAGCCTCTGAGAAGAAGCTCTGCTCCATCCCCTCCACATTCAGGTAGTGATGTAGGTGAGCCTAGAGAAAGCATAGTCAGAGGAGAGTAGAGCATGAAGTCACTCAGTTTGGATACAAACAAAAAGTATAAATATGTGTTTTCTTTGCTTTGGGGATAAGGTTTGTCCTGGGTGAGCCGCAGCACAGATACTAACAATATGACCCAACGCCAACATCATAAAACCAGACACACGGGGGCAAATAGAAGGTAGTGGGATAAGTGTACTTGTTGGTGTATAGGCTGTACCTCATTTTAAAGTTTAAGTGTTGAATGATGAAAAAAGATTGAACTGGTAAATATACATACTGCAGAAAGACTGAGGAACTATTGGACAGAGTATCATGCTCTCACCAGGATTGCAACTTATAGATATATTTAGATAGATATACTTTATTCATCCCCATAGGGGATGGTTACAAGTTTTGAATAAATAAAAGAATCTTACATACAAACACAACATGAGTGTAGTCTTTATGCAGTAACATGTGAACAACACTATTCATTCTCATTATTTCTGTGCCCGTCCAGACTTCATCGCATTAAAAGTTGCATTTTAATCAACATTTCAATCTTTAGTAGAGGAGAAATTGTAAAAATGAAAAATGTAAAAGTCAATACACGTTAAAGGACTGGTGCTAAACCTTTTATAGCTATATTCAATAATAATGGCATCTCAAGGCTGAATGATATACTGCAGCAGTTACACAGTAGCATTGATAAGTGTAGAGAAGGTGTCTGTTCAGTTCACGGTTTAAAGATCCATCCAGAGGTATTTTTCAAGAGAGAGAAGATTTTGGTGAGAATTTCCAGGAAACGCTGGAATCTCAACTCTCACCATGTATTTAATATGATACATATTAGAGCTGATATGATTAGTTAACTGAAAATGAATAAGCACTTAATGATAATCATTATTTTTTGTTAAGTCTATTTAAAGTCAAAAACAGACAAATAGAGGCTTAAAAGCAACAAAAACAGTAAATCCACATTTGACAAAGTGCAACCAGGAAACATTTGGTGTTTCTATTTGATAAATGATTTTTTAATTTTACAGCTTTATATTCTCATATATTACTTTATGTTACAGTTATTCTATTGTATGTGCTTATGTGAGTGTATGTTTGAGAAGAGTGAACGGAAACAATTTTCTTTTATGAGAGAAATAAAATGTCATTGTATGTGAACATGCAATGACAATAAAGGCATTCATTCATTCATGCATAAAAAGACAAGATTACAGGAAATGTACCTTCTTCCTGTAGAGCCTGGTGAAGCGTTCTCTCAGCTCCATAAACGTGGGCTTCACACAGGTGTTGTTGGCCAGAGCTAACAGGGAGTGAGAGTGACCCACAGGAGGGACAGAGCACAGACCCGTCTTCCAGCCCTCCTGATTCCACGAGACAAAGGGCAGAGAAGGCTTCAGCCTAGAGGATGGAGCGGGGGAAAAAAAAGATTTGTACTCTTTTATACATTCAATGCAAGAAAATCAAGCTAAACATTTAAAGGATTACATCATTTGCAGGGCACTGAAGGGCAGCAGCAACTTGACTATTTAAAAAGCATAATGTATAAATTATCACCCAATTCTGTGTTAGACCTTTTTATCCAACTTCATTCAAACTTATTATGACAGGTTTTACACACATATTTTTTCGGAAATTCAGGTCAATAAACCTCATTTAAATGAAACTATAACTCATTTCTGAGTTAACCCCTGTTGTCAGCAGGAAGGTTAAGCACCTCAAACAGAGGTGTCCAAACTATTCCATAAAGGTTCATGTGACTGCAGGTTTTCATTCTAACTAATCAGGAGCACACCAGACTGGACTAATGTAATCAACTGAAATCAGTCTTCAGACATTTGATTGGTTGAATCACGTGCTCTTGATTGGTTGGAACAAAAACCTGTCTGACTTAAAAGTACTTCAAACTGAGCTATCTTGTGAGTAAAAGAAACATTTTGTTAATATTGGCAGCAGTAAAGAAATGGTAATGACCCGGTGAAGATGTCATGGGCTTCAAAGAACCATTATTATTTCTATTTTTTGAAGTATATAAAATGTCAGGAAATATACATCACAAGTTAAGGTCATATCTTCTCATTTTTCGTCTAAAACCCAAATCTATTCAGTTTACAGTGTAACAAAAGGAGCTGAAAGCAGGGTAAATTTGGCACTTGAAAAATAACAATTCATTTGTTATCAAAATTGCTGATCATCACTTTTTTTCAACACTACCAATAGTTAAAGGGCAATGTATGCAGTGTATATCAGTTTTTATATGTTTAATGGAAAAAGACGGAGATAACCAATAGTATAATATGCATCAATATAAGAGCAGTGATTAAATATGGTGAGCAATACTTCTGAGCTTCCCCTCCTCCTCTTTTATTCCGTGGTCATGCACAACTATGTGCTCTCACAGCACCTCCTGTTTTCATTTCTTTCAACAATGTGCCACATAAAAACAAGGTCTGCAGGGAGAAACGGGTGCTGAATGGACCAGTCATGAATCACTGCTGTCTGTGCTGAAATGGGGCATTATATAGGGAGTGTGACTATGAAGTGCATATTCGGGGGCCTATCGGGGTGGGGGCCGAGGAGGCCACTCTGACCTCTCGATGTTCCTGCGGAGGTCGGACACCTGAACGTTGCCCCGGACCATGAGGGCGCAGGCCAGGTAGAGGCTGTGCTTGGGGTCGGCTCGGATGAGCTGGTGCTCTTTACTGAAGGCGTCACTGAACATCTGATCCAGTCTGAGGAGAGGGGGAAGGAGGGGGGGGGGGGGCAGAGTGAGAGAAGACAGCCAGGTAAATGTCACATTATTACTTGTTATAAGACTTCTTTCTATAAATATAACATTTCCTGCATCCTGGTGATAAATACCTTTATTGTTTGCTTGCTCAGCACACTTTGTCTCTATTTACTGAGTGTACTTATGGTCTGGCAGAGATTTCATGCACAGCTGAGTAAGATTCGGGGTCCATGGGGGCAACATTTGAGAAGAAGAATTTTTCAACCTTTATTTATCCAGGGTGGTTCTGCTGAGCGGGCAAGATATTTTTAAGGAACACCCTGCTCTGCATTCATACAGTCACATACATTCACATCCCATGGGAGCACAACTGCCAGTCCTGTCGACCAATGAACAGCTCCGCTCCAGCTAGATGAGGTCTATATGGTTTCACACAAGGCCACTTTCATGGCAGTTGTTGCCAGGGAGGAGGAGGGTGGGTCAAATAGTGATTTCCTGTCGTAAGCCTGCAGCACTAAACTTGAAGTTGTCTCCATCTACACTGATAAAATGAAAGTTGGCTCTGTGGTGTTTGAAAATGTTATGCCTCTTGTTTTGAGGATAATTATCAGACCCAAAAATAATAACAAAAGAAAGTCATTTAAATCTTCATCAGTCGTATATATTTTTCTAAAATGTCTGAAACATTATTTTAAGTGGATTCTTTGTGATTCTATGAAGACTAGATTAATGTCTATGATCAGATCTGAGCAATAACTTGTTGTTGGCTTTCTGTAGAATAATATCATGATGATATGATCTTATATTTTATTTATTTATTTATTTAAAGGTTTAATGAACAGGGACAATGTATATTAATAAAACATTTTGACAAATGTAAACATGCCAGAATTAGCCAAAAGGCTATTTTACATTTGTTGTCCCTGGACTGATGTTAAGTAGTCACCCTAAAAGAATATAAAAGATTTAGTTTTAAGCATACAAATAATACATTAAAAAATAAGAAGACTAAATTTATATAAAGATTAAAAAGCAGAAAACAATGCAAAAAAATCCACACATACTTTCCACAACATTCAGTAGTCTATATAAATAATTAAAACTAAAACTAACTACAAAGTAAGGAGGTTTGTCTAATACAGTGCATAACAGTGAAACATTCTTCTTTGCACTGAGCATCAGTTTTATTATTTTATTACGTGGCATTAATTATATATGTGTCCCTTTACTAATAAACATTTAAATAAAATACATTTATTTTATATTGTATTGTATTTATAAATACATTAAATGTATATATATAAATGAATACATTTGCCAAACCATAATATGTACTGATTTTGAAAAAAAAAACCCAAACATTATCTTTACCATATCTATAGTGTATGTACCAGTCAAAAACCTTCCCATTGACTTCAATGAGAATGTGTGTCCACTGGATATTGTAACACTAGTTTTAACCATATATCCAAAACACTATCTATAACATATTTAGTCCTTGTTCCACATGAACAGTGTTGTTGTTGTTGTAAATAAATTCTACACATGTCTAATCAGTGAGGGTTAGGGTTCAACCCCTCATCATTCATCACTACTCATCACAGCCCACTGAACACAGGTGTGGAGGGGATGATGGAGTTCCTGTCAGCTCAATACCCGGAGCTCTGCGGGAGTCAAGAACAACTGGAACATAAAAATAGACTGCAGTGACAGAAAGACAGCGAACCTTCTGGTGGGGACATTGACATCAGCCAGTGTGTAGAGAGGGGTGAGACTGGGAACCAGGTAGTGTAAACGAGGGAAGGGGACCAGGTTCATGGCGATCTCGTTCAGATCCATGTTGAGGGAACCCTCAAAACGGGCCGAGCTGTAACATAATATCAACGACTGGTTACACACGGGCAACTTTTACATGCATAGAAAATCTTATTTATCACTTTAGCAGGAAAAAAAGCATTTTCATTATGAGACACACTCATGAATGGTTAGTTATTATCTTGTCTGAGCATTTATATGACTGATGTCTCAAAGAATTATTCAGTCACATTAATCAAATTAAAATATCAAACATATACCAACTATCATCTTAACAGGACATGTTCACCCTATACAAATATGAATAGCATATATATATAATGATAAACATATCAGTAAGGTAACTACTGCAAAATGATTCACATCTACATTCTCTCATGTTTAAATTTAAAGGTGCATTTGAGTGCAAGAACAAACAAAGTAGAGACATATAAGTAAAAGTAAAAAACAATTGTTCCATAGCATTACTACTAGCGGAGAAAAACTCCACATGGTTCTTTTTTCATACATTTTTTTTACATTTTATGAAAATGCATGAATGTATAACATTTGTCATATTTTGGTTAGTACTTTCCAGCTGCATATAACAATAATCCTAATAATCTAATTGACTGTGTAATCTGGATCTCCTGAAAGCCTGCAACTACATACAAAGGGAACTGCATTTTATACTTTTGCATTTAAAACTAACGATAAAGGTGCAGTGGTGCACAGTCTAGAATCTGTACGCTACTGCACTTTTGGAGGTTAGAAGTATTATTATGTAGACTTATAGGAGTGGTATTAATATTTTAGACAGACCAGCAACACAATAAGAAGGCCATTTATTGTGTTTATAACATTTTAAATTGAATAGGTGATATAGCTATAAAAGCTCCATGTGAGCATGTCCACTAGTAACATAAACACTGTGAGACAGGCCTCTTCCCTCAGCAGACAGGGCTCTACTGCATGTGAGCAGACAGTAATACTATACCTGGTCATATTGAGCAACAGGTTGGCCACAATGTTATTCATGGCATCAAAGGGCTTCTCTGCCCCACTGAGGCCGCCCTGCCCAGAGATGACGGTGCTGTCTCTCCTGATCGTCGCCCCAGGCTTTGCACCATGAGACATGTGTTTGATCTTGTTCACGATCTCGACCAATGACTGCAGAGAAGAGAGGAGGAGTGAAAATCGTTATAATTGATGATTAAGACGGCAAAACATAGAAAAACTTGGGGAAAACAGACCTGATTCTCTACAGGCAGGACACAGTCAGCGTGCTCTGTGAGCTCTCGCATGGCCAGGACGCTGTTGTATGGAGAGGTGATGACGTCATCCTCCGCAGACGGGTAGATGGAGGTGACAATTCGACACACCTCTGGGAACTCTTCCTCCAGCAGGCTCAGCACTCTGGTCCCCAGTCCAGAGCCCGTTCCTCAAATCCACAATTAATGCATTTACTGTGTGCAGTAACCCAGTATCTTTAATGTCAAGAATAATGTATATGAATGGAGAACCTGATTTTTCACAGTTCCATATCCTCTAAAATAAAACCAGGAAGCATCATCATTTATCACCAATGTGTAAAGATCACTGATGACCAAATAAAGGCTTGGAGCTGAGATTTAACATATAAGAAATCTGTGCAATAGTCCTTTACTTAAGTCAAACAATCTGTCTGGACTTTCTTCTTCATGCCTCCATGCCTGAATGTTTAATGCATCTTACCTCCACCCATTGAGTGGATGAGAAAGAAGCACTGCAGACAGTCACAGTGTTCTGCTGCCTTCCTCAGCTTATCCACTATCTGCTCCCTGTAGGCTGAGCCATAGGTCATGTGTCCCACTGCCCTGGAAAGGAAGAAATGTGTCACTGCTTGGTGAAGGTGAAAACAATGTGTTGGTTTTTGAACAAGTAACAACAACAAAACAATGGGCCATGGGTTTATATATGTTAGATAGTAGAAAAAAACAGTATCTAGACTTAGAAAATCTTGGGAGGTGATGGCAGAGCAATCAAGAGACTGAGCTGAAAAATCACAAATTTCAACATGAAGAATGAACACAGCCACAGTTAAATGTTCATGTCCATCTCCACTCACAAATGTGTTTTGCTTGTTATTACTTCACTTATATGTTTGAGTGTGCAGAATGATGTTTGTGCAGAGTTTGTTTTCACATCTCAGATTTGACTTGTGTACTTTATGAGCAAGATTTGTGACATCGTGACTAGTTTGAAAGTGAATTGAAGTCAATTTTCAAATGATGTGGAAACTTGAAGCCTCCAGTGTACAAACACTGAGAATGAGGAGGAGACATTGTGTATCCAGCAGTTAAATATCAGTTATGAACAATATTTGCATATTCATAGATTATTTCAGAGAAGGAGTAAATGTCATTTTTAGGAGGTCATGTAACTTTTTTGTGTAGATAACATATTGGGCATAAATATTTCATATGTCTTAAAATGTGTCTTAAATGCTGTGCGAAAGCCAAAGTTTTCACACTCCTCAGGATAGTGTGCTATGTGTAGGATTTACCAAAAATAAATAACGATAATGAAAGATGCTTCACAGTGAGTGCTTAATAATAAAAAGATAAATAAAAACAGATATTAATATTAGTGTTTAAACCATGCTGATGGCAGCAGAGAAAAACATTAACTCAGTCCACCCTCAACATTTTATAAGCTTCAGGAGAAAAGGCCATTGTTGAAGGAGGGGACATCTAAAAGGACCCTTGCTGCATCACTCAGCTCTCTGTCTCATGTGAGCTGCCCTTTAATATGCTGAATATTCTGCTCCCAGTGTCTCGCCAACAATTCTGCTAGACAAGCATGTCATTGCAAAGAGGCATTGCTTCTTTTTTTTTACAACGGCTGTCAGGCTAAGAGGGAATATTCACACCAGCCCTGTCAAGAAGCACTACTGACCTTTCCCGTAAATTATACTGTGTCTATGTGAGAAAGGGCAAATTGAAAAAAAAAAAAAAAAGCCCGTAAGCCACTAGAGCTCCTCTGTGTATAAGCTGTGTTATATTTTTGGAAATTGGAAATGTGTTTGTTGTACAAAAAGCAGGTTTAAATTATTTTTATACATTCCTTATTGACAGTTCACTTTCTTTGACTCATTTCCTGAACAGCACACTATTACCACTGTGTTGATGGTAATACACGTGTGAGTGATTGTGCAACAGGAACACATAAAAAACAGGATTTTGCTACAGTGGCCTCTGGTCATGTGATCCTGTGAGTAGATGTCCCATGGCTAGCGTGTCTCTCACCAGTTGTTGCCTGAACCGGACACGTCTGTGAGGAGCTGCGTGCTGTCAAACACCTCTCTCAAAGGGCCCTGCAGGATCTCATTGACCACTCCCTCCTCCATGTCCACCAGCACTGCCTGTGGATCCAGATATGTGAGTAGATATATTTCATGTTGCACTTGCCCGTCACCCCCTGCTATCATTCCATAACTCCTTTTTGTAACCCTAACCAAAGGATGCCCAACCTTTCATTACACAGAATCCAACCCCGACCTTTAACCCCCACTCTAAAATAAGCTATTACCCCTGTAAAAATGTCCCTCTCAAGCTGTTTTCCAGTAATTGGCAGAACTTACCCTGGCCTTCAGATGTTGGATTCTCCCACCAACACCACAACCTCTCCCATCACTTCTCCTGGAAAAAAAAAACAGCAAATGTTGAAAGTGACTATATTTGAACCACTGTGTGAAGGCACATGTCAATGACGGCAGGTGTGACTACCTTGAATCCACATTCTGGAAAAAGCTACTGAGGGCCTCGTCATACAATCCTTTCTGAATAAAAGAAAAAACACAGATTAGTGGTGTTATTAGAGGGCATGGATGATTAACATGTCTCATTTCAAATGATGAGATAAGGCACAACATAAACAGGTTTCCCTTAACCCTTATATACTGTTCAGGGTCAAATCTGACCTATTTGGACATTTGAGAACAGTAAAACACACTAAATACTGTGTTCTTTTAGACTTAAATTTGAGGACTTCTCCTAATGTGACCCAGAATATACAAAAATGAAAATATTTCAACTTCTTATGAACATTTGTATGCAGCTGATATACACTTCTGTCGAGTGTTTGACCCATGTTTGACTCATTTTTGGCCATCGTTACTATCTGTGATATTAACTGTATGCTTACTAAGTTAACCTATGAGATAACATACTGCATTTCTAAAAGGAGGTGAAACATGAGCATTCAGATAATCACATTTTAAACTTTCTGTGCAATGAGAAAACATTTGTTTTAAAAAACTTTAAATTTTTTTTTTTAAAGAGATCAAAACTCCAATAACACTTCAAGTATATAGAGTTAGGGTTAAGGTTAGCTAACTTTATTGTTGTTGTGTTTCTGCTTGCGGCTTCATCTGGGTCAACATAAAACAATTATATATCAACATATTACAAATAACATTTAAATAGGGTATGAAGCATAAAAGTATACAGCCAATCGTGTATTCAAACATACATCAGCATATGGGACACCTACAAAGATGAGCTGGGTATAAGGTCATGTGGCTTCAGGACAGTTGTGGAGTCTCCAATAGGAGACATGAGTGACATCGTTTTTGGTCCCTAAACTGGAGAAGTGAACTAAGAGGCCATACTTCAGTTCGTTCAGAAGACCAAAATGTGCCTATTTGATGTAGCATACTAGCAAAAACACTTTAATTAAAAATAAATATATATACTCTTTCAAGCCTCTGGAAATAAACTTTTGAAATAGAAAATCTAAAATGCCTCTCTCTTTTCGTCAGGCCTCTTCTGTGCAATCTCAAGTAGCACCTATTAGACGTTTCTCCCTTCTCCATGCACCTTGGAAGTAGGTGAAGTTGTGAGAAACCTCTGCTCTGCTTCTTAAAAAACTGTTTAAAAAGAAATAAATGATGTCCAAAACTTCAAATTATTCAAATTTTTAAAAATAAAAAAAATAAAAAATAAAATAAAATGATCAAATCATCATAATCGTCATGAATAGCAAAGGTTTAACTGCTTGAGTCAGCAGAGATTTGTGTCAGCACTTTATGCTTTTGTTTGTATTGTGAAGCTGCAGCATTTATAACTGTAGTCTGTACTGTACATTTACTGCAACACTAATAACTTACTCACTGTCACTTTTCTGCCTCACACACACTGCTCCATTCCTCAAAGGAGCTATGCTACCAAGAGTTTCCCTGGCAACAACACAGAGGTCGCCTCATGTTTCAGAAGAGCACCACACAGAGGCTTCCAAACGCTATTGATTTCTGAATCAATAGATATTATTAGCTGTTATTTTGGGATTACAAGAAAGATATTTTAGGCCTGCTGTGGGTTTTGTTGGCCTGTCAGACCTGCACAGTTTTTGGGAAAAAAACTTGTGAGAATCAAAAAGTTATTTAGAGTGTATGGTGTAAAGTAATGTAAGTAAATTATGTTTTACATATGCAATATTGTAAGATGTGAAATATTGTGAAATGATTATCAATATTACTAATATAAAACTGAAGACCTTATCTACAAAATCTGACCCAATCTCATGTGTAGAAGACCTGGATAAATAAAGGAAAATATATATTTTTTAAATGATATTTAAACATCTTAAGACTTTTCTTAAGTAACAAAAAAAAATCCTCAAATTATCTATTTTGTAGGGATGGGAATCACCAGAGGCTCCACTTAACGATATTATAACGATATTTGTGTCACAATACAATATTATTGCGATTTTAAATACATATATATTGCCATATGCTGCGATATATTGCGATTCATTATCTTTTTACACCTGTAAATTATGTCCCCAAATGAAAATAAACTTTATTATTTTCATTTGCAATTTCTATAATTAAAGATCGATACTTGGCGTCCGTGTATCGATACAATATTGTCATGCAAAATACTGCAATACTATGCTGTATCGATTTTTTCCCCACCCCTACTATTTTTCCAAATGAATGAATAAATTCTAAAAAAAACTATTGAATATGAAATTAAAGTATGTAACTGAGAAGGATTTTTGTAGTTACAGTATCCATGTGAACCTTTTCATTCTGGCTGGGAAGGCCTGTGTGAGAGAGTGTGCAGTGTATGAATGAGGACAGCTGAGGGATCAGCTATACCCTTCTGTGGTTTTGTGGTTGATTTGATTTGAAGAGACAAGAAGACAATATTTGTAGTGTGATGTAAGAAAATGTTGTTCTTGACAAATGTTTCAACATTGCAACTTTATTCTGTCTTGTAAATCCTAACTAACTAAATAAATAGATAAATAACCCTCTCATATGCTATCTCCTAAAACTAGTGTTTAGGTCTTTTTTTTTATAGCAGACATACTAAGCTATCACAGGTGTAAACAATAGAGCCCGACTGATATATTGGTCAGATATTGGCCTATCACAGATATATCTGTATCGGCCATAGACTGTATATAAAATAAAATCGGCCTATATGTTGTCCAATATGTACCAATATATTTTTATTTTTTAACTTTATGAAGGCAGCATTTTCTGTGTTTTGATCCTTTTTCTTAACTAAAGTTATTTTCTTATATTGTTACTTACAAGTTAATACGTACAGATTTTGGTTGTTTTTTTATTCATAATTATTTAGTTTACTATTTCAGTGCACTGATGTCATTTTTTTTATAGTAAAGTTTAAACAGTAAAATATCATGGCCTCCATTACATATGTTAATAACCACATGTGCCATTCCTGGTTTGATATATTAAAACATATATAGTTAATATTATATACGGTGTCCGAAATAATTAGCATTTAAAAATGACTCGGTGTTATGCTGTATTAAACTGTGTCTTTACAGTAGTGTAGTGTGAGTGTTTGTTGCACTTACTTTATTGACGTGAGCATGTTCTCTCAAAGCAAGATCCCAAAACCTGCAGCCGACCTGGTTTCCACACTGTCCAACTGGAAAAACACCATTTAAACCTTATTATCTAACTATACTATACTACTGTTATTATTAGCAGCTGACAGCTAACGTTACCTTCCTAAATGCTAACGTTAGTTCAAGTGTTTACTCACCCTGGACAACAACCGACTGTGTCATGGCAGCAGAAGCTCAGATAACCCTTTATATTATCGGCTTAAGTCATAGTTCACATGTTAACATTTATCTAAACGTGTTAATTCAAACAACTTCTTCATTCAGACTTTTCAATACTTCGCGCCTGTGTTGTGTTTGGTCGCGCGCTGATGACGTATAATGCCATGGAAACGGCGTTACATCTTTCATAGGCAAAGAAATATCAGTGTCAGAGCCAATCAGAGACGGAGTAGTAGCGGGTCATCGTTGAATGCGGGTAGTAAAAGAACAACGCGGAGTAAATGGCAATGTACACTGCAGCAACACAAATCAACAGTTTATATTGGTCGCTTTTCTAATCAGCGTGAGTTGTCTCTTTATCTGAGCAAATACAATACTGGTAATACTACAAAGCTGGTTATTGGTCACTATAAACAGCTTGACGATTTTCCAAATAGATTTGAGTGAATTCACTCGTTTAATGAGAACACATGTCCAATCTTACTTTTGGCTCTATTGTTTGAAATGAATCAACATTAAATAAAGATTGCTTTCAAATAACTTAGGCAATGACAAAAGAAAAATTGCCCCCCAACACCAACTCATAAATGTGTACGTTTGCTGTGACAGTATCCAACATTTTTCAAGCATGAAAAGGTTTGAAAGTTTGTACATGTAATCGGCTCAGTTGGGAGGTTATTCCACTGATTTATGGCCAAGATGATTCCCAAATGAAGCCTTGCATTAAGGGACACTGCACTGCCAACTGAGTGGCTCATGAGGATAATCTTGGGTAAATGCCTAACACTGACTAATCACAAAAATCAATCCTAACTAAAAAAAAAGAAGTCACATACTTTATATAGACAAAATAAAAAGTATCAACTTCCATGTTTCAAATCAGAGGAAAGTTACTTTCTTGCATCCTCCACTCTTTGGTGGTAAAAATCAACTTAACGTGCAGTAGAGGGCAGTGTTGTCCAATATAAACAAACAAAACATTACAATATGTCAATAAGTGGTCCATCATTCCTCTTTTACAGCTACACTATCCTGTTGAATGAACAGCTGTCTCACAGCAGATCCTCTATTTAGGCACTGTGATAGTGCGTTCCTAATGTTTAAAAAACTAAACAAATTCCAACTTTGCTAAATAAACAATAAAACCACAGATAACTCTTTGTCATCACAACTCACACATTTCAAATTCAGTATTATTAGATCTAATTCAAGACAAAAGTCATTCACAAAAATACCGCCAGGGGTCGAGGCCCTGACGTCTGGTATGAGAAGAAGAAGAAAAAGCAGAAGATACCATGGATGTGAAATATTATTTATTTATCAGAAATAAAACAGTAGAAAAAAAGGTCTAGGGCATGTAATACAACTGTATTTGTATATAAATGTACAAATGTACAAAAAAAATGTGCCATTGAGATTATAAAGTGAGGACGTGGAACATAGAATTTATTAACACCAAATGAAGCCTAAATGTGAATGAATCATGATGGTTCTGGACCTCACATCTGCTCTCATTCTCTCATAAATGATGGATTTAAGATTTTCTTTTTCAGGTTATATTTTCCATTTTTAAAATGAGACATTTTGGTCGTATTCTTGGCAGGGGACATTTTCATGTTAAACAAGAAACAAGAGTCAACAAATTAAAGACAAAAACAAAAACAAACACCTGCCAAAGAGTGATAACAATGACAATACTTCTCTTAATGGTTAATTGAAGGAGAGTTCTTTAATGTGTTTGGTCAGTGCTGTATTGGGGACAGTGGTGTTGATAGAAGTGTTACGCTGCTGGACAGGTTCCGACACTGACTGCTCCGCTGACCAGAACGGCTTTGCTGAAGCTCACTCGGCTGTTATTGATTGTCAGGTTCCTCATACAGCCCACGTAGGTCTTCTTGGTGGCGATGCTCTCTGGCAGGAAAAGGTCTAAGAGGAGGAGGAGGAGGAGGAGGAGGAGTGCATGACATGGTTAGAAAGGTGTGGTGTTGGTATAACAGGAGTAAGTCTAGAGGATTTGTGTTATTGGCTGACCTGGAGCTCCGCCGATGAACACTGGCTTTTTGGCCTCTGTGGAGCCGGAGTTCAGAGGTCCCACCACGTGGTTGACCTCAGAGTCCACATCCAGCTGGACAACATTGTCATCTCGGATCACTGTGATTAAGAAAGGCAGAACACATCAATTTAAATCCCTGATAATTCAGTAAAGAATAGCTGTTGTGTTTCTACATTAATACGTAAAGTCAAAATGTCAAAAGCCTGATTTGTATACACATAAATGACTTTTTCTAATGGCAGTGTGAACAAAGAAAATCACACTAAATCTAATATTTTAATTCTTGTTTGGGCCAATTTGTTATATATCCAGATTATAAATCAGATAAGAGGCAATGCAAAAGTCATTTTCTCAGATAATTTACAACTCTACCGTTTAAAAATAATGAAATGTTGTGGCTTACAGCAAAATATTCATGATAACTCGTAACGTAGGAGGAGGACAGCTGTGATGGAGGAGTTACACATTATAATTGTTTGAATCTTTGATTAAAGCAGCAAAACGTAATGTGGCGTCACTGCTGCGTGAAATAAACCTTTAAGACACTTAAGACTTGAGTAGAAGGATGAGAAATCTGATAATGTGTCCATTTTACAACAAATTAAATCCTAATTTGTTTAATACCAGCAGGTGGGTCAAGAGCCACTCCTGCTTTTAGGGAAGTGTACTTTTTTTTTTTTCTTTGTTTATTGATTTTTTTAATTGAAAACCAACACAACATATAACATCCCCCCCATACAGCAATAAGGAAAAAATAAATTAATTGTAATGGACACACCTACTTCCACACATACATACACTCATATAAAACAGTTTAAATAAACTGTGTCTACAGTTACATACACACATGGGCCTATCAAAAGTGCACCCACATAGTTTAGAAATAAGTATTCCCAATATACTCCTAATTAACCATATGTACTAATATATATATATGCATTCACATACATTCAAATATATATAAATTCACCATTAAAAAAACAAGTAAATAGAATAAATTAAAAAGAAAAAGAATAATAGGAAAAAATAAATAATAATTATTATTATACTAATAAAATAAGGGAAGTGTACCTTTAACATTTAAGAGCAGCTCTCCAGTGATTAAATGATTATTCATGTGACACAAGGATGTGCTCATTATCTACAATATTATACTATCTAAATCTTATATTTTCACACCCATATGTTAGTGTATTGTGTAAAGTGTAACATCTGTGGTAATGTTGGTGTGAATCATCAGATCAATGACAACATCATTAGATCTGAGCAAGAAATCCAATTGTGCGTCGGCTTGTGTAAGACTTGCCATGTTGTTGCCATTGGTAATTATTGTCTCTCATCATTTCTTTAATGCATTTTGGGTGTTAACTACTTGATCTTCACCTGTGATTTTGTGCCAGTTGCCATCACACAGACCCTGTTTCTGAGACACCTTTGTGGAGAACTCACGTGTCCCGTCATTCGCAACAGCCACCACCTGAAAAAAGCACAGCAGTATTTAATCCTCTAGATTAAATAAAGGCTTTGGAACAGAAGAAACATTTTAGCCTTATTCAATGTAAACTGACATGGATGTGTACAGTCTGTTAGATTACTGTGACATTGACTTACTGCCCCTTGATGAATGTACATGGTGAAATAGCCCTCTGCTGAGCGCACATGTAGTAGCACCCCCGATGCCACACGGGGGCGCACCTCCATCACGAGCTCAAACCTCGGCCCCAGGTCAAATGTTTCATCTGAGGAAGGGAAGCAAAGTGAGAGAGAGAGAGAGAGAGAGTGAGAGAGAGAGAGAGAGAGAGAGAGAGAGAGAGAGAGAGAGAGAGAGAGAGAGAGAGAGAGAGAGAGAGAGAGAGAGAGAGTTCTGAGTACCTGATCCATTCTGGACTAATCAACCGTGCGTCTCTGTGGTGCGAGCACGTGTGAAATTACTCGAGTCGTTCAACAGCTGCAGTTCAGTTCCCAAGGCCATTGGGGCCCTCGCCACCTTCCCTAATACTTTCCCCCCACCACCAGACACAATCTCACCACAGCTGCACTGAGGGTATCATGTTCCCTTGCCAAACCAAAAACTCTCCACGCATATAAAATTGTGATTTACAAAAGGAAATCTAATGAGGCATGTAATGTGTCAGATGTTCAGTTTGCAGATGCATGTGACTACTCAAAATCAATATTTTTAAACTTTGGATTTTTTAAAATGTGGAATTCCTTGGTTACAGTTTGAAGCTATTTATTTTCATCAACAAACTATAAGAAACATACCCAAGACGACATATCCTCCGTCCTGTGAGAAGAACGTTCCTGCCTCAGAGTGTCCCTCAAAGCATGGAGTGACCCCGAATGTCTCTGACACAGAGGATAACGCCTGTCCATCAAGCTGAAGGTTCTTTACACAGCCAGTAAAGCTGTATGCAGAGTTCCTCTGAAGGGATGTGGAAGGAAAAGAACAGAGGTATAAATAAACAATACGGGACTGTTCTTAAGAAATATATTAAAGTTGCACTAATCAAATTTTTTTACGTTAACAAAAGGGTCAAACACTATTTGTAATATACTGTATAATAAATGACTTATAGTGACTTTCCCACTGAGAATTATAATCTGACTTTGCAGTTCCAGAGTTCTGTGTAGCGTTTTAGCACGTTTTAGCTCATTGTTTCAATGTTATTGCCAACAACTTCAATGATTTGGATTAGTGTCACTGTTCTTTTCTTTTCTTCAGCAGGCAGCTGTTTTCAGTGAGTGAGTTTTGATGATAAACCCACTGTACACTACATGCCCAGTAACAAACAGCAGGTTGACAAAGATGGCAACTAGCTGGTGAACGTAGTGGAGCATTTAGCAGCTAAAGAGCTACACGTTTCCCTCATGTTTCCCAATGTTATCAGTTGGAGGTTGAAAAAGAACTAGAAGGAGAGTGAATATTAGACACATTCACACATTCATCAGGTGGCAACATACTATGACTCCAAATTAATGCTAATGTTGCTGTTTGTTTACTGAGAGTGCAAATAGTGCAAATAGTGTCCCTGCTAACTTAAATGGGGATAAAATAATTTAAACATGCGGCTCTTCTAGACTTTTCAAATGAGATCATACCAAATAGATCAAATTCTGATAGTAAAACGAGTCACTTCATGGAGTTTGCATGATGCTCAAAATAATTTATCCACCGTTTTACAGCCGCAACAGTAGAATGGAGAAGGCTATGACGAAGGCTATGGAGCAAGCACATCAACAGGGTTTTTGTAATTACTTTCACTGCCAGAAGGGGGCGACAAATATCATACACTGCAGGTTTGAGAATTAAGGGTATGTCAATGATGAGTTTACAGCTGGTTCTGCTTCTCCCAAGTGGTTAAAAGAATAAATAAATCCAGCTTTAAAAGCTCAGATGCCTTCCTGTTGAGTTCTAAGGGGAAACGGTCACAATGGTGGTTTCCTGTGGTCTGTGGGAAGCAGTCTGAGCTAAGCCAAGCTGGAAATCTGCCAGTGTGACCATATCTATTCTGGTAAACACTAAAGGATCATAAATGACATTCAGAGATACAGTCCATGATAGAATAATCATAAGTTTCAAATTATCCTTACTGTCCATGTTTTTAATGTTAAATCTCATCCACATATACACTGTACCTCATACCTGAATATTCTTTTGGGCATTCCCTGGAGGAACTCCTCCGACATAGAGGGGACTGCTGACATGCCAGGAGACGTTGCTTCCCTGAGCTCTGTCTTCCAGCACTGTGAGCCCATCAATTATTAATCGGCCCATGTTCCCATCACGGATAAAAATAACCTGAGCGAGAGAAGAGAGGAGGTTGTCACTGTACAAATTGTTGGCACATTACTAAATACGCATCCAGCCATGCATACATACAGTACCGGCAGATGGGATAAGTTCACGAACTTACGTTATGCCATGCACCATCGTTGTATTTCTCATCACTCCTAATTTTGACTCTTTGATCAGCAACGTTGAAGGTGTATACAAGCTTCCCGTGAGCCAGGAAGAGTGCCATGAAGTTGTCCTCTTGGTCATCAGCTACGTAAAAGATGAGGCCGAACGATGACTGGGTCTTCAGGGACAGGGAGAAGTGGGACCTGTGAGGTGGAAGGTGCATTCAGTCATGTGTGCACACACAAAGAAACCCTTGACGAGGAAGACATGCCTTAAGTGCACACGCAGAAGAGGCTCTCGAACAGACTTGACCTTGACATACCTCTCAGAAAGTGATTGTGGGAAGTCTGCATAGTGCTGCCTGCTGTTGGCGATGCCTCCGTAGTGGTAGGCTTGGCGGGTTGCTCGGGGATGGGAGGAGAGGTAGCAGGGCGCCCTGTTCAGCTCTGATGACTCCTGGTCATCACTTTTAAGTTCCATCAGGCCTAAAGGGAGGCTGGATTTATCCCTGCCAGCCTATGACAGCATAATTATATTAAAGGTCAGGCTGGCCAAATTTGTAACCATGTGAAAAAAGGATAGATCCCCAAAATCCAGTGTTTATTGGAGTCTATTGAAGATCCCCAAGAGAATATACTCATCTTCCTTACGTAATGTAAAGCCCCCTTTTTTACCTTGTCTGATAGGCTCTGTTTGGCTCTCGATGTGTTTTCCCTGTGCCTTGACAGCAGAGCAGCAGGGGGTCGCTGGATTGGGCAGTCCTGCAGGGAAGTCTGGACCTTCTCTGCGTAGCGCTGAAAGTCCTCGGGCTCGATGTCCCTGTCTTGTCTACGGAAACACAGATAGAAAGTGAGTCAGAGACGGAGTGCAAGAGTGCCAAACATGTAAACGCTCTCAACATATTAGAGAGTCTCCATGGCAACAAACTCCACATCCTCAAACATTTAGCTCACAGCTTTATTTGAGAGTCTCTTCCCCACATAGAGGGAGAGTGGAGCCAAATCTTTTATTAGATGGCTCTGACAGTTGGGCCTCATACAGCCTGTGTGATAAACCAGGTGGGTTTCCTCTTACTCTGAACTGCAGTGACTGTTCAGTGGTAATGTACCTGTTGATATAGGCGTAGCTTATGCAGCCTGTGAAGTTCTTGAAGCTGCTGCTGGGAGAGCCTCCGTAGTAGAAGCTCTTTGCAGATGCTGGAGAGGAGGACTGTGGGGCTGAGGACGGGCGTTTCTTCTCCTGCTTATCTTTGTCGTCCACCAACAGTGAATACCTCAGGTAAACAATTGAAACAGTCAATCAATTCTGACACTTTTGAGCTTTGAGCACATATACTTAAAACATGCCTGTGATACAAATATAAGGTTTTTTGTATATATATGTTATCACACTTAGTCTGTTTTTGACTAATCCAGTATAATATCACTTATTGTCTTTTAGCAAGATGTATCAACACTGTATTAGCATTTACAATTGTCCCATCATTTTGACTTGAGGCACGTTGGCTGCTGGTCAAGAAAATATACATCATCTTACTTTGATTGATACAAATGTCACTTTGGGTGCACCGCCAAGTTGAAGAATTGTTTCACTAAGAGGATTTAGTGTCTAATTGAAGTCTTGTATGGAAGCTCTGCTTTATAGTAGTGTTTACATTTAAGAGGAAACAGGATAGCATAATTGTGTTAGTAGTATATATATGTATATAGTTAAATGCTTACTTCAGATTGTTAACTGAGGCAACTAAGAAGTGTGTCCTTCCGTCACTATATTGTTTCTTGTGTGATTTGACTCTTGTTCCTCTGATGTTCAGCACCACTGCTCCATTCTCCAGGGAAAGACTGAACTCATCAGTCTGAAGTGGAAGAAAATAAAGAGAGGACTTTACTTACAGATTACAAAATTACCATTTTAGCAAATTAACAATGCACATAAGGCTATAATAGTACATTCTCAAGTTTTCCTGATTTCACATCAAAACATTGGCTTGGTTTTGTCCCTTTTTAAAATAAAAAAAATAAAAAAGAAGAAACGAACTACACTAAAAATAAATTGTCTTATCCCACCAATAGTTTTTAATAACTTTAAATTTACACACCACCACTATCTTAAAAAAATGACTTTTTCAGGGTGTAAAAATGTATATATACCCCTTCACTGTGGTAGAACAGGAGTCCATTAGGCTGCAGGGTTTTAAAGTTGAGACCTCCTTCAAAACTGTCGAAGAATGAAATCTTTGCTGTGGATCCCAGGTAGCTCTCTCCAGAGAAATAGGCTTCACGGGACATCTGTCACAATAAAAACACATCTCACATTCATCACCCATTACCTTCCACTTTCCTTTCAGAGTTAAGAGATCTTCTGATGAGAGTATCAATTGACTCATGTGAGGGTCATTCAGCTGTACCAACCAATTATATTCTCATGCTTAAGAGTGAACGTTTGTGTGTATATGTGTGCAGATGTGTGTTTGTGAGGTTTTGAGTGCCATCATCACCCATATTTGGTATTGATTCCACAAAGACATATGTAATGCAACGTATTATCACTGGCAGTGCTGAAGTGGTGCAGGGAGTACTTACAAAGGACTCCTCAGGGCAGCCGCTGCTGATGCCAATGGTGCCATTCTCCTCCAGGAGGTTGAAGTCTTTTTTCTGGAACTGGAAACCTTTCACACAGCCTTTCAGTCCAACCACAGCAGATAGCTCAGGCCTGTGATGATAAGCATGCTGTCACTGTGTTATAGTGAAATTGTTTAAAGCTAGTCTAAGCAAGATTCCTCTGTGAAAATATACTCCTTTTATTCACCAATTCACTCAAAGCTTTTCTGAGACTCTGGTCTTCGAGTTTCCTAGTTAAACTTTAAGTGTCTCTGCATAAATGCAGTTCTTGGAAAGCAGACTGTAACTGTTGCAGTGAGTGTGCTGTGGAATGTTTACCATACCTGGATTTGAGAATTTGCGAGGGAGCTCCACCTATGTAGATATCCGAGAAGGGCAGTGGGATTCTCTCATTCTCCATAGATTTAACATGGCTCTTGTCCACCAGTAGGATAACCTTCTTTGACTGATGGTAAATCACTGACACCTGTAAAAACAGCCCAGCACAAACCGTTACAGCAATGTAACTGAAAGTTCAGGTTCATGTACAACCAACTAAATAAGGAAAGAAAGCTACCTCATGATATTTTGCATCGTTTATTTGCAGCTTCGGTATATTACTCTCCAAAAGTTGAGGTCCATTGTTGAAGCCAAAGTCGTACATTAGGCGCAGGAAGCCATTCTTTAATTCTAAAAGGAAGAATTTATCCTGAAAAGAAGAGGTTAAAATATTACTGGGAGTCCACCTCAGTGGTAAAACATACATTTTGAGCTTGACTTTTGCTAAATACTGCAATGTGAAAATGGTCTTTAGTGCAAAGTTGATTTTAGACTTACCCCATTGACCATGAGGAAAAGAACACCATTGTGTGCGACTGTTCGCACTGAAATATCAAATCTTGTAACAACACCAAATTTCCCCCTCCGTTCAATATTATTGATGACTGCATAGCCCATTCCATCGAACAGGTAGCTGGCAATACGACTCTGGGAGAATGCCAACTTGTTCCTGAGAGCAGAAAGAGGAATGGAATTGGGTAGTTAAACAGCAGTTTGTGATACATTCAGAGTGCATGCTGTGTCATCAGGCCAAGGTTTACTGTATGTCAGTTGGTGGTGGTAATGTTATTGGGTACAGCCTTATTGGCAAAAAAAATGTCCACACTGTGCCGATTGTGAACCTGTATCAAGAGCTTTATTTTTGTTTATATTGTGCTCACATATGTATATTTCTCATTAAAGTTGCATTTAATCATATCACCACAAGCTAGGTTTTTTTTGGGGGGGTTAATGGGAGTCAACAGAAATGTTTTACCCTTGGGCCCCCTGTGCTACATACTATCCTCTAGGTAAATATAACATACAAATCTTTAAAAAGACAAGTAGGGTACCTAGAGCACGGCATTGTTGCAACCACATCCATTTTGTGAGTCTCTTTGAAGTTATATAGACTGATCACATCGTTGTTCAGCGAGGCCAACTCAATGCAGCCCACAAAAGGAGCAAGACTCAGAGGAGGTGGGAGCTAGGTGGAAAACAATTGTCAACATTTGGCAGCAAAAAACCCAAAAAAACAGATGATTGAATAAGGTTTCATTTGTATTATTAAAGGATTATTAATAAAAATACATTACCGTGACATCTGCTGGGACACCGCCGACAAAGAACACTATATCCTTGGGGTCGATGTCGAATAGTGAGTCGGTGCCCGGAGCCTCGCCTTTCTGGATGAACTTCTGCTCGTCTGTGGAGGACTGGCTGGGAATAGTCAGGAAAACTTTCCCATGTCTGCCCAGCCTGAAAGCAAGGAACACAAAGAAGCATGAGGAACCAAAGTTATCACCATCTGGCTTTGAGAAACATTTTAAGACAATGTTAACATCTGACGCTCATGAATGTACCTCTCTACTTTGATGTAGTTAAAGACTGCAGGCCATTGGCTGACAGGCTTTGAACCCAGCGGGATCTCCACATCTTCACCTCCAAGGTTGTACACGTACACCAGGTTGTCATTCTTGATGGCGAGTCCCATGTAGTCTTTCTTACCCTGGGGAAGAAAAACGGCAGAAAGCATCATAGAATGGTGCATTATGGTGAGCAAACACTAAAACACTAAAAACACTGATGGAACTGTTCATTTCCCTGTAATGGGCTTTTTTGTTGTTGCCATTTATAATAGTTCACCACAGGGGTATTAGTTTCCTGCATGGAAATTATAATATTTTTTACATAATTCCACCTTGCAAACACCTAAACATTCCTTATTTGTGATTACTTATCTATATTAAAGCGTACAGTCTACACCTACTCTATGTGTAAAGTGCCTTGAGATGACTTTTGCTGTGATTTGGCGCTATATCAATAAAGATTGATTGATTGATTACAAACAGTGTTCGTGCTGAGGCTATTATTCTGCTCTGAAAGCTGTAGACAAACATCACCGCATAGATTATAGTGGAAGTGAAATCACCAAGGTGAAGTGCAGTTAAAGAGAACACACAGGCCTCACATCGGGTAGCCACACGGTTTCTGTTCCCTGAGGGGCAGGGGCTAACGGTATTTATGTAAATGAACTCCATCTTTGAAGGCGCACACATGCACCATTGTCACCTTCGTCTCTTGGAGACCTTTGAAAGGGGGCAACTGTGCGCTTTCAAAGGCTGTCATTCCTGCTCCCATGATCACAACAAACTATTCATGTCCACAAGCTGCTCTCTGCCTTTTATCTTTGCCCTCGTCCTCTGGGTGCTAGTTTGTGAAGTTTCATTGTAAAGTTTCAGCAGCAACTCTTGGCCTCATACCCTAAACCCTCCCACTCCCAGAACGAATTTAAATGAGGGAAGAAAGGTGAAGTTGTACACATTGTCTTAGATTTTTGAGCTAATTGTACTTGTCTAAGTTTTCCCCACAAGTGCCCAGATTTGTTTTATCCAATTTAACTTATTAAATAAACCAATCCTGTTTTCCCTGCATTCCTCACATTTTTATCTCCCAGGTATAAGATGACTCGGTCCTCTATGTGGTCATTGTCAGGGTCCACTCGCATAAACAAGCTGATGGATGTCACTGTCTTCAGTTGTTCCAGGTTGGTGTGAGGATGAACCTCCACTGAGGACTGACCGTTGAACTTCATGGATACTCGGACCTGGAGTAGAAAACATATGGAAATGACTGTGAGCTTCTGGAGACCACCAACAGTCATTCTACAGAAGGAAACTTCCCTGTCAGTTCAAACTGTATAAAGAGCTTTTCACATGTAGTGATCTGGTCAGAGCCTTGGATCTTGGACTTGTTTTTATGTAAGACAGCTCACACAGTTAGTGTGTTGGTATGACTGTTTAAACCCTGCATAGGCATAGTTTATCATGAGTGAAGCTTTGCCTGTATAGACTGCAGACATCTGAGTTTTTGCACCAACGTAACAAATCTGGAATATATCTAGTGTCTGCTTTCATGGTAAATAGCATGACATCATGCATGCTGATTTTAAACATATAACATCCATAATAAAGGAGCTTCTGTACTAGGCAAATAGCAGAAACTTTATGCTAATGTTACTTTAAAAAATGGTAACATCACTTGGTTCTTCTGTTCTCTTAACCCATGCTGTCTGTGTATAGTCTGAGTCCCACTCTCAGTTCATTTCATAACTGCTACCTACTGCTAGTGACAGCCATTTGGTACTGGGATTCCATGTTTAATGTTAGCTAGCTAGAGCTGTCAAATGTCTATCAAAGTGAGGTGTGTAATAGAAAGATTTGGAAATGTGAATCAATCTCTAAAAAGTAATTTTACTGGTTTACTTCATTCATAATTACTGAAAATGTCCCTGATGTGGTCTGAGTGCATCTTTGATGGTTTGTAAATGGGAAACAGGTCTAAGAGGAAGCTGAATCTCACTGTCTCACATTTCACCACATTAAAAGTATGAACTCACTTTCTTGGCCACACTCCTAGCCTGGGCTATAAGCTCTCGGATCCTGATGATGTTGGTGGTCACGTTGTTGACAGGCTTCTTCTCCTCAACCACCTTCAACTTGCCCAGCAGCTCAGGAACAAGTACATTTAGGTTGTCCACTGCAAAGAACATGGATCAAGAGGAAAATAATTACTCTAAGATGGTATTCAAAAACAACTTTGATTTCCCACCAGGATTTTTAAAATGTATGATGCTGTCCTGAACATTGCAGCAGTTATGATACCTGCTTCCCCGGCAGAGACTATGGCTTGTTCATAGGCATCTGTGGAGTATTCGTTGTTTCTCATGTTCTGGGCCCACTCCTCCACCTTTTTACTGATGGGGGTGATGGTGTGAAGCACTTCTACTGAGCGGTTAAGAGTCCCCTCAGCCACGTTCATGGTAAACTCCAGTCGCTGTGGTGTTCTGTCTGAAAAGCGTCACAGAGGGTAAGAAAAGAGTAAATTCTGCTATGCCCAAGATAGCATTAGAACAGCGGACAGAGACATGTGGCCTACTGTCACTAATACCCGATGCTCTGCAAATTACAAAAAAACACATCATCACACCCTCCTCTAATGGCATCCATACAAATAGTTTTGGATTTATTTATCGAGATTTTGATAGCTATGCACCAGGCTGCTACAGCTGCTCAGCCAAAGCGATAACAAGAAAAGTTCATGTTGGCAACAGCTGGACTTCATGGGAAAAAATAATCGACAATTGTGAATGTGTAGAATTGTTGGCATACACGTTTTGTGGCTATTAAAATAGCTGGGAAGACCACTACAAAATCTGCAAGGCGCACCAAAAGGACATTGTGGTAACATTGTGAGTGAGGACAGTTGTATTGCGGTGAAGGCAGATATCTTGAACAAATATCACAACCTAGCAAATAAAACCAAAACAAATCTACCTTACTGGAAACTATTAAAGGTAATGTCATTTGGGCATGGTAAAAGGTAAATGGACTAATAGATATAAGTAGATATATCTAGATATAGAGGGTAGGTAGGTATTTAGAAGGTAGATATAGCACCTTTCTAGTCTTCTGACCACTCAGAGTACCTTTATACTAAAAGCCACATTCACCCATTCACACACACATTCATACATTGATGGCAAGGGCTGCCATGCAAGATGCTCCTCATGAGGATCTAATCATTCACACACACATTGACACACCGATGGCACTTCTATCAGGAACACTTCGGGATTTAGTATCTTGCCCAAGGACACTTTGACATGTAGAGTCGAAAATCAATTAAAATCCACCAATTAGTGGACACTCTGCTCTACCTCCTGAGCCGAAGCTGCGGGATATGTGACCCTTTGATTCATGCATCAATGGAACAGTCCAAAACTTTGAGAACTATGCTTGTTGAAAGGGGAAATAGTAGCAAGTTCCATCTAGCTAACAGGATCTGATTACTTCTATAGTGTCTGTGTTAAGCTAGGTCAAACACCACTGACACCCCTCTGCACTGGACATACTAATATGAAATTTGTACAGTATCTTCTTACCTGTGTGAATTCCATCGATATCCTGCACAATTTCTGCAAGTTTCTTGCTGTTTTTATCCATTGTCTCTTTGGTTTCCTCAATGTATTTCGTCTTGTCAGCCACCTCAGCTTCTACCTCTGTAACAGAAAGATGGTTATCTGAGATCGGACACATTAATGATAACCCTTAAGAGAAACCTCATTCTGTCAAAGTACTGTACCTATTTGTTCTGAACGCAATGAAACAGACTCCTTGAAAACGCTGTCACTATTTGTTACCAGGTAGTCAAGCTGCGTGTTGATCCCATTAATGGCCTAAAACAGAGAACACAGAAAGACTAGGCTTCAGAATGTTGACAGGAATTACAGTGAGTGTGTGCTGTATATTTCTGTTATTTAACGTACATCCTCAGCTCTTTGGGATAGGTTCAGGGTGGTGAGTGAGGTGATATTGGCATCGTCGATGTACTTCACTATGTTGTTGTAGACGTTGGCAGCACTTATGGCCTTCTGCACAAAGCCATTGGCATCGCTCTTTTTCAGATCCCTGGAGAAGACAGTATGATAGAAGTTATAGTGTAAGCAAGGTATTTCTTAATGCCCATAATATGGTGAAAATGACTGTGTGTAATGTGAAAGTGGTTCAAAATCCTCATTGTTTTATTTGATGTTTTATGGCCTGCACCTTTATTGCTTGGTTTGCACATGGTTCTAATGTTCTTCTGTGTCTCTATCAGTCAATTGTTTGCTAACCTGTTTGCCTTAAAAACTTATAGTGTAATAATATTTCAATGTTGTGTTTACAGCTTGTTCTACTGCCCCAAGTGGCCATACACGTAAATGCAGCTTTACATTTTAATTAACATGTATTCAAAATTTAAATGTTAGGTATATGATGAGTTATTTCCTCATCATATACATCATATCATACACTCTTGAAGATCATATGAAAAATGTTCTTGCTTTCCGCTGTTGCACCTTTAATATGTCACTCTGGTCTGGTGCTGCTATTTAAAAACGGTGGAAAACAAATCAATAAGACACACTGTTGCACTGGATGACATGTTCATTTCAACAGACACACTAGTTCATTTTAAGCCAATCCCACATTCTCCGTTCTGCTGCTGCAAATATTAAATGCATATTAAAGTTTTATTAATCTACTTTTGAAAATAGTCCCCAACAAATGTGCCATATCCTTCAGCACTCAACTGTAACAGTTAAAAAAGACATGAAGACCATTTTTTTAAGTTTTATGTCTCCAATAGGAACCACTGAGCTTGGAGGTAAGTGAGGCACGTTAAGGAAACCAGTGTGAGATGCACTCATGCACTATTGGTTTTTCTCTTTTCATGAGTTTGACTATTTATGACTAATAAGTTATACAGAAAGCTCTCACTCCTCCAGTTCGTTGGCCTGTCTCTCCAGCTCCTCGGCATGATCGTCAGCACTCTGAATCAGGTCTCTGTCAGCCAATGAAAGACTCTCCGCCTTCTCCGTCAGCTTTTGGCTGGCACCATCGATGGCTGCGTGGTACTGGGTCACATTCTTTACAGACAGATGCACATGCAGACAGACACACATTACACATATGACTTACTACTTGCAAAGACATTCAGCTGGCTTGAACTTATGTCCCGTCCTTAACAATCTCTCCTATTCCTAGTAACATCCTAAGAACTGCATTTCTCCTTGTGATTATACAAACACACACACACACACACACACACACACACACACACACACACACACACACACACACACACACACACACACACACACACACACACACACACACACACACACACACACAAAAGCACACATCCAAGCTAACATTGTTACCTCGGGATAATTGTAATTCCCTACAGGGTAACTCAATAGAGAGCTACTTGACTAAAAATGGAGCACTGTTTGAGAACACCGCTTATGCAGTCTCCAGCAATCCACAAATTGCTTCCAAATCAAATTGGCCAGCTTTTGAATTTGACACAGGCTGCATCTCAGGAATCCATTTCATGAATAAATTCAATGCTTGACCAGAGATACTGCAACCCATATCACAGTCTATTAGATTATGAAACATACTCCCTCATTCTGTGAGCCATAAAGAAAGCCTGAGCATCATTACACAGCAGGGACCCATAGATTTTTCCAGCCTCACCCTTGATCCAGGCTTCAGAAATATCAGGTTATGGCCCTACACAGTCTTGTAGGCCTCACCTGCACCATAGCATCCACCTCAGCCACAGTCCTCTCTGTTTCCAAGATGAAACCACTGGCTATTTCCAGAGTATTGTTGACAGCAGCGAGGTCTTCAGTCACCCTCTGGTTCTTTGCCTGGGAGGCATGGAAATAAACATGGTGAAATTTTATTATTCAAGCTTCAGAGCTTAAAGTCAAACACTTGTTTTATTTTGGGTGGGCTGGTTGACATTTATTTGGCTTTATTAGACTGGGTGCAAGAGAGTCAGATAGGAATGAGGTGGTTGCAACAGAGATCCCCAGCCAGACTCAAACCAGGGACATTGTGATTAAACCCCTTGGGCCACCAGGAAGCCCTGAAACACTATCTTAAAAGAAACAGTTTGTCATTTTGGCAGATTGGCTTTTTGCTTTAATGTTGAAAGATAGATGGGAAAACAGATACAACTGTAATGTCTGTGTTAAGTTTGGATATCCTAGAACACACACACACAGTGAGGTGCAAACAATCCAATTCCATCAAAATTTAAATATATTGCACAGCTCTTCTTCATCATCCCAGTCATTTATTCACCAAACATTTCCAGCCATCTTCCCCTTAGTGCCTGAGGCAGTTTGAAACAAATCACCTGATCAGGGCAAAATAGCCAAAAATGTTGTGGTGGTAGTGTGGTGGTGAAAAAACACTGGGGACAGATGTGAGACATGTATAAAATGTGATGTGTCAAGTAAGTAGGTTAGCCTAGCTTAGCATAAAGACTGGGAGCAGTGGGAAACAGCTACCTTGGCTCTGTCCAAATATCAAAAGTACGCCAACCAAAACCTCTAAAGTTCTTTAATTAACATGTTTTGTGTTTTTTAATTTGTACTCAAATTTTTGCAGTTTTAGGAAGATTTACGTTTACCCAAAAGCTACAAATTGTCATGTCTGCCAGCTTTCAGTCTTTATGCTAAGCTAACCTAATCACCTTCCAGCTCCTTAACACCAACAAAGAATATAAGTATATTTCTGAAAAACTAGTCAGACTATTGTGTTACAGTAAAGTGAACACACTCAAGTTGTTTTACAATGAGATTTAGCTATCAAATTTTAGTTTATATTTTACTGCTTAAATTAATAGATTAAAAACCATGATATCGGGGCATCCTACCATAATATGAGGTACTGCAGCCGTAACTTCAGGACGGCCCATAATGCATAGAAGAGTACTGTAATAGCAGTGAGCACTGGTTCAGTAGGACAACATATGCAGTGCAGGGTGAAACCACAACAACAAGAACATATAGCAGGTTTCAAGAGGTTATGTGGTTGTGTACTCTATTTTAAATGATACTTCACAGCGAAGCGTTATAATATCAGTTTCTTTACTGTTTAGTAAGCAGGGTCAGATGGTATGTGGATGTTGTAGATGGACGTTTACAGTACCAACACCCCACCTCCAGTTTGACCACTGCATGACTGAGTTTGGCACAATGATGAACTCATTTGATTGGCTGTGGTAACCCAGCAGTGTGCACTGCACTGTGGCTGCAGCTGGTGTGGGCCGGTCTGTGCTGAGGCTAGGAAGAGCCCCAGATTAGGAGAGGCACCGTGTTTAGTTAGCGCACCATTCATGGCATTGATTTACAGCAGAGGGCCTGATCATGGAGATCTCCACCCCTGATAACACACGTGCACACAAAAACACACGCACACAGACAGGCACATAGACCAACACAGAACTGGGGAGCAGCTGTTCTGCTGGACAGCAGACCCATAATGTCAACTCAGGCATGACGAGAAGGGCTAGATTACAACTTCCTGGATCCAAATTCCAACCACACATGATTTTACACACTTGTAAATCAACATGTCCAGAGACATGATATTAAAAATTCATATAAACTCAGTGACTAGAAGAATCATACTAGTGTTATATTTATGTTTTTGGCAACCACTTTTCAAGGCAGATGTTTGGATGTTAAAATGTTAGATGTGTTTTACCTGGCAGGGATTTACTGGATTCTTCTATTTATTATTTCACTACAACATGAACATGAAGTTACACAAGGTTGACACCAAATAGGATTTAAATCGATCCATATTACTATGACATGACATTGAAAAAAAAAAAGCAGACACATTTCACCTATGGAAATGAATAGAAATTAATGGTTGCTTCAAAGGTAGGACAACACATTAAGTTAAATCTGAAAACTGCATGCTTTTGAAAATGCAGTATACAGAAGCATAGCAGGCAAAACACAAGTGTGTATGTGCATTGTACAAGATTACCCATCCAGCTGATTCAGAACAACATCAGCCTTCATTTGGAGGCGTACTTTAACTATTTTAACTCTGTTTTGATCTCTATAGTCTCCTGGGAAATATATCTTTAGCTTCTCGACTGCGTTCACCAGCTAGTTGCAAACTCTCTTTGCTTGCCATTTGGTGCTCATCTTGGAGCTGACACTGGGTTCATCAGAGGTAGCTTCACTAAAAAGAGCTCCCTGCTGCTTTTGGAGACAAGGTTGGTGACAGAGAACCATAACAATAAAGTTGCTGGCTGTAAAACCAAGCAATGAGCTGAAATATGCTAAAACCTGGAACTGCAGTCAGGATCATTCTAGGTAGGTGTATCACTTCGAGTTTTTGACATCTGTCCCAACATAAATATACAAATATTGAGATTAGTGCAGCTTTATACAGAACTCATTGAAATCACTGGAAATTCAAATTGGTTATTGGGGGATATTAAATTACTTTTTTTGCTTTTGTGATTTTTTTCAAAATCTTTCATATTTGTGCTGCAAATCAAGGTCAATGAAGTTACCATATATGGTTCCTTGCCACACGCTTCTACAACCTCAAAGAGAGGAATGGGGAGGCTATTTTGGATGTTTACAGAAGTTACCAAATACAGTTGTTTGCCCAAAAAAGGGTTAAGATGAAAAAGGGTTAAGAATCTACAAAGATTGTTTGGGGCATCTTGAACCATAATTTGATTGACAGTGTAGATACGGACAGAAAAACCTGGAGAGTGAGAGGGGTGTTTGACAAAAGGTCCCCAGGTTGGAATCGAACCAAGGCCTTTGGCACATTCAACATTAACCTACTATGGCACTCTAGCTATCCCTATCTCTCTCTCTCTCTCTCTCTCTCTCTCTGGCTATCAGGAAGATATTCCATAAATCCTCCAAGCATTTACAATATCTGCATACATGCATTACCTCACCTCTCCTGCCTATCTATCATATTGACTGAATAAGGTTTGGTTGTCAGTGTTATGGTTTTGGGATAAGATGAATCTCCTCTGTACAATAATGATTCTGTGAATTGGCTGTGGGTTGTACCATGGGGAAAAAGTAAAGTCATGTTTCTGTGTGGTTCTGGATATTAGCATGGGAAAAAAATTCAGCGTTGCAGCATTGCTTCTACCCCGATACAGGCCTCCTCCTAATGTAACAGTCCCAAGCTCCCACAGATGGTTTTGTGTTTCTGTTCTCGGCGCTTAAATACCAAGAGTAATAGACTTCTCTGACATGCCAAGAAAACAACAACCAGATCTCTCTCACACAGCCTTTAAGGAATCAGCAACTGTGCAGCGCTGGCTAACGATAGGCTCTTCTCGTTTCTTTAAAGGTTCACTGCCTCTGTGTGATCGAACATAACTCAACGTTGTTTGAAACATTGCGAGTGGAGATAAAGCAGACAGTATTCCCAACAACTCCCCGCCAGCACACTCCCCCACAGCAGGGAGGAAGGACTGCTGGCTCTTCAGCAGCATTGCATACTAATGAATCCATACTGACAAACATAGAGGGGAGAAGGGAGTGCTGGAGGACAGATGAGACAGGGGAGTGGCACTTGGCGGGAGCCGGGAGGGGGGGGTCATGGGAAATCACCTCATTCCTCTGGAATTTGAGGACGTTGGCTCGGTTCCTGTCCTCCGTTTCTTGGATGGTCCCGGCTGCTTTGTGGAGGAAGCCCTGAGCGTCCGACAGCCTGGTGGTGAAGCGGGACAGGACCTCCCTAATAGGCGGGAGGCGGCCATCTGTGTTCATCAACTTCTTCTCCAACTGACGGATGCGCCTTAGCACTGGAATCAGGAACATGAGCTGTAACTTCATCATCACATTTAAATGACTCATGATCACCATACTGTTAAACTGTTGCTTAGCAAAAAATTGAACTTGGGTTTGTGATTGGTTCTCAACACATGCGGTGTCTAAAGATATCTTGTGTGTATCTATAGACATGTTTGTCAATCCAAACTAGGTTTACCACAGTGCTATCAAGCCTTTGTATTTCTTTTTCTTTTACTATGTTTTATGATAGGAAAATATATGGGGCATTGCACACTGGCATCACTTTACTGGCATCAGCCACTTCATGCTTCAATATCGATAGCTCGTTACATCTGCTGATCAGCCACCATAGCATTCATGCAGGTGTATATGATAACCAAACATTTCCCACTTATGTGCTAAACCTTTGGTATAGTTCTCTTAGTGGAATCCTTGTTACTGCTGAGAATACTTAAGCTTTTGCATTTAAAACCTTTGTATTTAAATGTAACTGTATAACCAACTGAAAGATGGTTGAGAGTATTAACTCCTCCTAACTAACAGGATTTATATCACTACTTATCCAAAAGTACACATTTTGCTTTGTTCATTGTGTGCTCATCATGGAGATCACAGCTGGGTTGGGCTGGTATTGGACTTTGTTTCTGGCTTTCACACTGTAAAAACATTTGGCAGCTGTTCTGGAAATTTTAACAAATTTCCTCTGCACTATCCATCAAATCAGTTTCTGACTAAATTTGAGGCACGAAATAGGCCATGACATGCTGTGGCTGAGTATTACTAAGTACTTTTAATAGGTTTTGAAACTTGGAACTCATTATCAATAGTTTGCAGATTTTGAACAGTTCTCTCAGGCTATTTTTCAGGCTTAAAATTTCAGAGTAAACATCTGAACTTGTAAGATGTGAGCCCTACGACTTATATGTTTACAGAAATTAAAGTTGCAGGGGAAAGCAGAGCGTTAAGTTTTGCTTAATCTTGGCTCTTCATCAGAGTGGTAAATATAAGAATAAATCTGGATTTGTTTGTGAACTACTCTATACTACTCCTCACAGTCATGGGCTTCAGTCGACTCGTCGGTGGCAATGGGCTCTCGTGGCGACAGGTCCAGTTTCCTCATCCAGGTCACCATTCCCTGGGCTGCCTCAGTGTTCTGTCTGGCTACCTCTGGGTCCACATCCTGGTGAACACTGTACAGCTCCCAGTCATGGATCATTTCTGCAAACAAAGACAAACACATATAGTTGTGTTAGCAACCGAAACGCATAATTGCCAAAGATTACAAGTGTAGATGTAGAGGTTAAATGGTCCCATAAAGTTCAGCACTTTTAAAATACTACATATTTGTGCTCAGGCTCTGCTTTAAAATCGCTCTATGCTTCCTGTAAAATCAACTCCCGAAAGCTAGTCAGTAAGATTTGAGTTTTCTGCTACAAAAACAAATGTGCTTACTTTTCCAGTTAATTTCTTTTCCAGTCAAAATAAGAGGAAAAATTATCCAATCGAAATATTCATATAAAAAAACCCAAGAAAGCCCCACAAAGACTGAGAATGAAGTTAGATTATCCCTGTGATAGTAGAACATTTCAGTCTTTTATGAAAATGCTAACAAATAGTAGAATTTTAACATTAGCAAGGCGGGAAGATATGAATAGGACCCAACTGAAGGCTAACTTTAGTCAGATACCTTGTTGTACATGGCAATTGTGTGCTTGCCAATGAAATAATGGTGCCATTACCCTTTTATCTTGAGCAGGAGTTTAAAAAATACTATCATATCATATCTATATTTTATGTAGGATTCAATGCAGGATGAGTTAAGACATAGCATTAATTTACGAGTAGATAAAATTCACATAAAACTAAATTAAACACTTTTGATAGGGATAGACAAAACATGAAATGTTTATGTTTTATGTTTTAAAATATGTGATATTTGCTATTGAAGCGTGGTTTTATAGGCTAATGTAAATGTTAGCTTGTTCACAGACTAATGATAGCTTCTCTACAGGCTAACATCACTTTATGTGACGTCAACCAGGTTGTATTCTTTTGTCATAGTATTTTTTTCCCAGCTAACATACCAGAGAATGAATATTTAGCTTGTTTTTAACTAGACAAAAAAAAACATTATTTAAATGCCAATTCAAGTCTTGAAATGTGAGCATTTACAAAACTGGTAATCTTTAAAAAAAAAAAATAATTAAAAACCCCTAACATAAGTGACACACCTCATGTCTGTGGGCTCTCCTCTGTTTTTGGCTCACATACTGTATCTGGATTTAGTCTCTACAGTAAGACTAAACTACATGACACTGATAGAACCAGGGAGTCAGTCAGTACTTGAGCAGAGCTGTCTGGTACCTTCAATGCGCAAGTTGAGCTCAGTGAGGTTTGTGTTGAGCTGCTCAGCCAGGGTGACGGTCTGCAGTGTGTCCTCATCCAGCTTCTTCCCAAGAGTCTTCACCACCATTTCCTGGCAAACGTCATACAAACTCATCAGTGACAATCAATCAGGGGCTAACTTCTAAACAAAGTTGCACCCCCAACTTTGTGACTTGTAGGAAGATCTAAACAGCTTTAACAACTCAGGTTCAAATCTAGAGGTTGTGTTATGTTGTTAAATCCCTACAGTTTAAAGCATCCATAGAATTTGATCAATGTACTTCCTTGTACTGAAGCGTACAGACATACTCAAGACAAGATAGACAAGCAGTTTAAAACAAATGATATGCAGTTTGGGATGACATATGGTAAGGAGGGATAAAGCATTAAGGAAAACCAAGGAAAAACATTGGCTTAAACTTCTAAAGCCATTAGAAATGTTTAATTGGCAGTAAACAAAAGATGATGACTTTGCTGACCGATTCTCCCAGCTGTTTGATGTCTAACACCACATCGTTTGTGTTGTCCTCCAGGTCCGAGGCCTGGGAGTTCATCACAGATGACTTGTTTCTCCAGCCTTGAAACTGAATCTGGGAACAAAGCAATTCATTTCAGTTAACAATCTACAATGTAATGGATAAGAAATGGTGAAAACTGAGAACTGCAGACTTAGTGGTTATTCTCTGTGGGTTTACTCCTTTCACACTAAACATTACAGTCATTTGACCTAGTGTTCATATACAAATAGTGTTTAGTGTGGCTGGTTTTCTTTCTATACATTTTGCATGATTTTTTCATCCATTGGGTATATGTACCTGCAGGCGATGAGCGGTGTAATTGTAGTATTTGAGCCTGTCATTAGCAGCAGCCCCAGTTGAAATGTTCAATACTCCGACTCTCAGCTGGTCCAGTGTCTTATTGGACAGCCGCAGGTCTCCAATTAGATGCCAAGTGCATTCATCACAACCTAAAAACCAAAGGTAGATAAGTGGATTACAGATGAGATAACACTTTGTCTTTTGTTCTTTTGAAAGTCTATGTTGCCCTCCACTCACTGTTGCACAGGTTGATTGTTACAGCCTCTGACAGACACTCTCCTGTATGCATGTCACAGTGGCCGCTCTCACAGTCACACTCTGTAAAAAAAAACAGATGTAGATACACTTCATCAAACAGTGTAAGACAAAACACTCTACACATAAGCTCAAATTCTTGATCAGCTGGAAACGGCCCACAGATGGTATCTTGGCTTGAGGCCTGCACATCTGTCTTGTGGCCTCTCTTGTATGGGATTGATGGTTTTAGCAGCTGTGTGTGTATATAGGTTTGGACTGGATGGTGATGTCATCTGGTTCTCCGAGGAGAGTCTCTGGCCACAGGGTCACAGTTCTCAGCAGATGCTTCTCTGACATCATGAGCACTACTGTGGTAGTGGGTGTGGGAACGTGAGAACTGAGTTCAACCTCTGGGAAAGCCTCATCTGCATTGACGTTAAATGTTCTGGGGACGTTTTTTCAAGAGAGTAAGAGAACATTTGAAATGTGGTATGACGGACAAATTACTTACTCTGGCAGCCGGAAGGGCTGTAGTCCCAGTATCCTTGGAGGCAGCGCTGACAGTAACGACCTCCAGCTCCCGGGCGGCACGGACAGCTGTGGGTGAGGGGATGGCAGGTGGAACGCATAGAAGCTGGCCCGCATTCACACCTCCGACAGCCCTGACAACTGGAGAAACCCGAGTAACCCTCCTAGATTACATGAATAAAAAACACTGTTAGGTCCCAGCAACTGGCTGTTGTAGTTTCATTTTGAATCATACTATTGTGCATTATTTAAATAATATATCCAGTTTATTCAAGCTTAATCTTAACATGCTACTACAAAATCAGATAGGGCAAGAAATATGAGCTTGTAAGCAAGCCAGAAATTTAGCTAGATTATCCAAACTGCTTAATTTAGAGATGAAAGATGAAAAAGGTCAAATATGATCTATGGAGTCAGTCTGCAAACTTTGTTGGATGTTTATAGTTTAGTATTGACAGTGTGGGTAGTAAATTTACTACTCACCTTTGTTTTCCTTCCAAAAAATATTAAACACATTGACTTTCATCTTTTCCTTTTCAATTTTCGTTGAATCAATTCCAGGTCAAATGAAATATCAACTGCTCTCAATGCTTACATATCAACTCTTACAGTTTTAGTGCTCACACTACAATTATCTCCAGTGCTTCCACTTCAACTGACACCTCAACTGTTATGCCTGTTATATGTCAGCTTTCAATATTTGAATTATTTCACTCTTCAATCGACAGTTAAACTAAATAATCTTGTATTCTTTATCTGGAACTCCAGCTGTTTTCAGTGCTTGCACTTTAACTGGTTGTTCAAACCCTGACACTTCAACTCCTTAAGTGCTTCAGCTTTAACTATATATAGTCTCTCAAGAGAAAAGAAATAACATTTTAAAACGTTTTAACATGTTTAAACTAGAAGTTTAACATGTTAATACATTTAAACAAATTAAAAGCAGCAAGCACATCTTGATTTTCCTCAATTTTCCTTTTTTCTAGTTTCACTGTGCACTTCAGTGCTTGGGTTTCGTGTTGTCTGACTTATTTTTGGTGGTGTGATCTTAGCAATTAACTTGGGGAGTACAATGTTATTGCCATGGCTATGAAAATAAGTCCCAGGGTTGTAAGAAGGCAGGATGATCCTTTAACCCTGCTTCACATCGAATCCCTGAGTCAAGAAATACCAGTTGAACTGTACAGAGTCACACGTGGTATATCTAACCTCGCACTGGTCACAGAGCCGTCCCGTGACGCCCGGCTTGCAGTGACACACTCCAGTCCTGTCGTCGCATGAGGAGGTGCCGCATTCATTGCACTCGCACTCTGGGACAGACAGAAGACACATGCACATGCGATGAGAACGATAGAGGTCAGATGATGTCACGCACACACGGTGGAGAGGGTTATTTTTGGACTGGCAGGGAATCAAAAGGCATACGGTAATCCTCAAACCTCAATTGTGACCTTGTCCTGTTTTTTTTTGCTGTACAGCTTCAAGATTACACAACAGATGAAATACAATCTAGAACAATAGTAAAAAGACACAATTCCTCTAAACTATTCATAAGCTGAGTCTAACACAGTGTGACACGATACCACAGGCCATTTTGTGCTACACTAACCTGGAAGAATTTGGCAAGAATCTGGCAAGAATGTTAAGCATTCAGCCAGAGCAACTGTGTCAACAAACTAAATAAAACTTTCCTGTCTTCATCATACAGCAGCTTTATGAGCGGCTTAAGATGCACAAGTGGATTTCTCACAGAGTTAAGCAACAACAATACCTTCACTCAAGCATAATCTTGCAACATAGTGGCTCTTCTTAAAATCATGAAGTATGGATCATTGCTTCTTCATCCCTCAGCATCAAATATTAACTCATGGCCCCCTACCTCTGCAATTCTTGGCAGTGATGGCGTCGCCGTAGAAACCTGGGGCACACCTCTCACAGTTGGCTCCGGCAGTGTTTCCCCAGCAGTGCTGGCAGTGGCCCGTCACGTTGTGACACTCGTTGAAGATAAGGTTGGGGTCGGAGTTGCCGTTGCAGTCGCATCTCTTACAGGAATTACCGATCACCATGGGGTTGCCATAGTAACCAGGAGCACACCTGGATGGGAAAAATTGCACATGAATGACAATTTCCTTGCCTGTTATGAGCAACTAAAGGAAAAAATCTACCTTTGGATATTCTCTTTGATTTATGATGCTTGACGTTTGTGGTGAAATTGCAACAGAGTGACAGATTCACACATTTAAGTAAAATATTCTGGTTAACTGAGGTTTCCAGTGAAGGACCAATCCCTATCTTTGCAGTAATAGCTTCTGATGTGTACTATTCTTTAACATAAGTGTAAGCTGATGAATCCAGAGATGGACTGACAACAATATGCTATCATATTCCATTATAACTGAAGTACATGTGGAAATGACAGTGGATCAGAGAGCTCAATTTATTGCAACAACACAATCCAATAGAGCAGGCATGTCCAAACTGTTCCATAAAAGGTACATGTGGCTTCAGGTTTTCATTCCAACCCAGCAGAAGCACATCAGACTTGGATGATTTAATCAGCTGATCTCAATCTTCAGACAGTTGATTGGTCAAATTGCGTGCTCTTGATTGGTTGGGACAAAAACCTGCAGGCACATGGCCCTTTATGGAATAGTTTGGACATGCCTGAAATAGAGAAATAATCTGTGTGAGTTCTGTACAAATAGTGTGCGTTATCAGACTGGAGAATGTGTGTGTTCTTTTCATTTACAGTATTCTTATAAATTATATCTATTGTTAAAGTGGTGATTTTTTTTTCATTTGCTTCACTTGCTCGTATGTTGTCCATCTGTATGTGCTGCCTTTTTGAAGCAGTATTTACAGAAAAGGATAAAAGATGGAGGAAGACCACTACATTTGACTGACGTAGCAGATCGAGGGATTACAACATCACCGACTGTTTCCATTTGCTGTTCTTTTCTTCTGATTGCACACATGATGTCAACATTAAGTACAGTCTAACAGGATTGTGGTCGTTGCCTACCTAATGTCCTGTGTGTTGACTCTTTATTGTCTCCGTCTGTCAACATGTGCTCATTTCTTACTGTCAAAGACTATATAATCTGTATATGTTGGTGTAAACAGTTGTGTGTGTAATTCTATGGTGGCTGGCTAAAACCTGCTGTTAGCTATCCTGGAAGTAAACACAATAAGGCCACTGATTGGCTGTTGAAAGCCTACCCATCACTGACCTCTCACAGATATGTCCAGCGTAGCCCTCTTGGCACTTACAGCGCAGAGTGGCACTTCCTTTGTCACAGTGCACTGCAAAGCTGGCCGGACACAGAAGGGAAAGTATTTCAGAGATTACACACTGCTTGCCAACACACGACACACAACCTTCTGGCTGGAGACACAAGAACACACTAGCTTACTTATTGGAGGAGACCGATAGGGGGCAGGCGCAGGGTCGGCAGACGTGGCGTCCATTTAGGCTGGGAACCAGCATGTAGCCGTCTTCACACATTTCACAGAAATCACCTGTACTGTGGTCCTTGCAATTCTGAAAGTGAAAGCATAGCACTTCATTGCACTCTAGTTGTCACAATATTAAGAAAAAATCCACTCATGGAAATGAATAAAACTGATTTGGTTGTTTTAATTCCTTAATGAGTGATGAGAAACTTACTATACAAACTCCAGTGATGTCTTCACAGTAGTCTGCATGGCCTTTGCAGTTACATGGTAAGCACATGTTTTGCTGACTGAGAAAAAATCCCTTTCCACACAACTGCAGGGAACAGAAATGTACATTCTTACATAAGCATAAAAGTCAAACTAAAGTATATGTGCTCAAACAATAATGTGGTTGAGTGTGAACATCTGGAGCTACATGCACCCTGCAGGCAACACCAGTATCCAGCTGGAGCCTTGGCTTTTCTGTTGGGTTTTCTGTGAATGTGCTAAGTATTATAGACTCCAGCAATGAATAAAAAAACACTGTTAGCTCCAGCAATCTGTCCTGTACAATAATTTTACCCAGAAGGTGAAACAAGAAGAAGGCTTGTGGAGAGTAAAAAATTGGAAATGGTTCATCCTCTGAGGAGCCTGAATGTGTTCAGTTCATTTCATGTTAATTTACCTGTTGGATTTTTATATTCTTAGCATACAAGTGTACATTTTGATAGTGAAGTGTCTAGAATTTTCTCTTATCCAACAAAAGTCATGATTGATCCAGGCCTATCGTAAGGAGAAATAACATTGACTTGATAATTATAATGCCTTGAATGCCCAGAATGAATGTGGAGTTAAATGTTACCGAAATCAACTAAAATAAAATAAAAAGTACAATTAATATTTAGTTCATCAAATCAGTGCATAATCTTTATGTAAATATTAAGAAAGTGTGTTGATATGCTAGCATGTGCACTAAACACATAGTAGAAGCTGAGCATGGAAATCCATCCAATAGGTGACAAGATTTTTTAATTAAAAGCCAAAAATGGTTTCTCAAGAAGAAAAGTCACAAGGTCACCAATGTCAATAGGATTCATGTGGAAACACAGAATGATGGAAAAAATTCTATAGCCATCAATCCAAGAATTGCTAAACTATTTCAGCCTGTATTAAAGTGCAGGACTGACACACAGACCGATCCTGTCACGCTGTTAGCATGACGAAAAATGGAAAAACCTCATGAAAGACGCTATTGAAACATAGATCTTTTTTCTTCAGACAGATTTGGACGTTGTCAAACAAGCAAATTCCTGATCAAAGTGAATTTTCACATAGAAACTATTCATTACTGCATGTCCAGATTGAATGTGGTGTAGCCAATCAAATGACTCAAAGATAGGCTCTGCTAGCTGTAGCAGAGTGGGCAGCAGTCACTAGACATTTTCACAGAAGTTTGTCTTTAGTCTAGGACTAGTCTTGATCTCTGAGAAACTGGACCAGAGAGTTTTAAGGGAACCCTTTTGATTTGCAGTCGTTCCTATTTACAGAATGTCATTTTAACACCTGCATCCTGTCTGATACTTGTTTACCTCTCGGGATGGTGTGATGTCAGAGTTCATGGTCATCACCAACCCCCCCCTCTACATAAACAAACACCCTTTTCAACATGTCTGAATGTCTGAAGCAATTCAATGAATCACACAATTGTGCTTTGTTTGCAGCAGTGTAAGAAGTCCATAGTCTGATCCCGCTCAGTCAAGTGGACATTGACACTGTGCATCCAGAACAGCCAGCAGACGGAACATTCCTCGTACATACAGTACTGCATGCCTACTTGTGATTCATATTTTCCTCTGATTTATTCACAGATGGGCAGTGAGACAAAGACACGCTCTGTAGCCAGATAAAGTGCAACATCCTGTGAACAGCAGCACAGATTCCTCCTGCAGACCCATTTCCTGTGGTTTTCCTTGCAGACAGTGCACATACACTGATACCACATTGCCATATCAACACAACACCAACCTTGTAGGTAAACACATCCTGAATATACAACTAATGATGCAAAGTTCTTGCCCCAAATGGTAGTCCAAGCCATTAGGAGTAATAAAGCACATGTTTATGGGGAAAACCACTGAGATCCTGTGCTGTTTACCATTTGTAGAGCCACTTAAAACGGTTTTGAATTGGTTTGGACCTATTAGCTGTGTGACAATCTGTGATGGGTCAAACAGCTGCAGTGTGTATACACAGGAGAGCACAGGACAAGGGGGTTGGAGGGTTGGAGGGAGATGCAGCAAATGGTCAAGAGGTAGGACACAGATCTCTTTAGGCTCCTCTAAAATGAGAGGAATGCCTCTCAAGTATACAGCCCAGTGTTTGGTGGAATAACAATCCTGCATGTTTGGTGCTGTAATTATTTGCACATGTAATTCAAGCACAGAACAGTTTGGGAAATACACTTACTTTCTTTGTATTGTGAGATGAAAAGATTGGTATTTATTTTATGCCTTTACAGAGGTAGAGTAGGGTAGTGTTTAGCAGTCTAGTTTGGCATAAAGACTGGAAACAGGAGGAAACAGCTAGCCTGGCCATAAAAAAAGTGTCATAAAAAATGAATGAGGAAACCTAGCATCAACAAACAAACTTGAATAAATGGCTATGTAATCTCAACATAGATAATTCAGCAAAAGAAACAAAAACAAGCTGAGTGACTGCTGTGAGCCTTTTGCACTGCAAACATAACTATTTAGAGAAATGGAAATTGCAATCAAGACCCAAAAAGATTTCAACCACGGTTTGATCTTCATTCACATTATGGTTCCAAATCTAGCCACCTGACTGTGAGGACAAAACATAAGGATGTTGCACACCAAGAAATAACTCCTAAAATCACAAATATACATTTTTATGCTGGTGTTTATTGTCGGGTCAAACTAGTGGTTCACACAGTAATTCAACCATGCAGGTTTAGGAAGCACAAAAATGTCAATCCACTGTAAACCAATTTCAGTTTTAATCAACCATTAACAATATATATGAAATTATTAACAAAATGAGTATCTAGCATCTACACCCCTAGTAAAAAAGTCCTATAGGATTCTTAGAAATGTATGGGAATCCTGTGGGATCCTATTGGAAAAGATAAAAATCCCAAGAACAAACAAAACTTTTTCCTATAGAATTCCTATAGAAGGATCCTTAGAAATGTATAGGGCACTTTTTGTAGCATACTCCCCTGATGATACTACTAATTTCATTGAGTGTTGCTCTGCTCTGTATAATGACAGTAAACTGAATTGAATTGAATTGAACAGTATTAGCATTGTGAAAATGCAAGGTAGACTTGTTTTTGACAAAAAAGACACAAAACATCATGTTTAGGTTTTTACTGACATGTTTGCCAGATTATAAATACCTGTTTCATTGTTTCCTCCGTGTCTGACATGTACTGAAATGCTTGTTTTCTTTTTGTATGAATAAATCTTGCTTGCTAACTTGAATTTTGCTAGGTTTGCTAGCACCAAAGTACTTATACTGAACTTGTTGTTCCGCCATTAATCAGTTATCATACATTCTTCTGCTCCACACTGTCATGGCCCCTAGCTTTAGAAGCACCGGGTGAAACATACATGATGTAATATATTCATTAGTTATCTTAGAATAGTTGTTAGGTGTATTTCAAAAAAAACTTTTGACAGAGCTAGGCTAGCAGTTTCCACTCTGCTTTCAGTGTTTCACCAAAGCTAGGCTCTACACATCCTGACTCTAACTCAGTTATTAAAACACAGACATGAGGTTTGTATTGACTTTCTCATCTTAATCTAGGAAAGAAAGCGTTTCCCAAATATTCCTTGTAGACTTTTCTGTTGGTGTAATACTGAAACTGAAAATTTGAATCACATTTCCCAACTCCATAGTGACCGTAGTTAATCCCCCTTGACTATCATGCAAATGAAAACAATTGACATCAGAAGCTTTCCACCAGCTATGAGCACACTCAGTAATGTGAACTATTTCTGTGGCCCTCCCACTGTGCCCACTACAGTGGAGAACAATGATGACATTCAACATGTTATAGCCTCTCTCTGTTTTCATGTCGGGCTGCCTCTTCCAACGACTCTGTCACCTTTTGCTCTGGCTTCTCAGTATTTATCAGTGTGTTTCCCGTGTGCTGATCGAGTGCTTATGAAGCAGACCATGAGGCTCTATCAGTATTCAGCTCTATCTCTGTGATACAGAGCTGAACAAATGAGGCTGATATCAAGCATCAAAACAGGAATTGGCTCCACAGATGAGCATTTTCCAAAGTCAACACCCCCTCTGGTCATGTAGTTCCTCTCTCTGTACTCTATGTGGGGGTGGGAAGCCTCGACAGGCAAATCTTTAGAATGCTGTTTTATAAAGATAATGTTTAAATGCGATGTCTGAGGTATGTTGTTTTACGTACATTTTACTGTTGACTGAGTTTTCCCAGAGTGGGCGAAATAAGTGGATTAAATGTTAAAGCTTGAAGGTTGAATCTCATTTCCTCTTTACCTCCCAACTGGAGCTGGCTGCTGTACTTATATTGACCTTGAGACTTAGTCATGCTAAGCCCTCTGAACATCCTCAGTACGGGACAGATCCAGGGTCATGAGAATCCCATCGTAACTCAATAACTGCACCCAGACAATCTGTCTGCAGGGGTGAGGCCTCCTCTCAGGGGACCTTCAACTCTGAAAACTCCAGATATGGAGAAATAAACACATACCACACAAAACAAATGGAGAGGAAATGTTGAAATTGGTCTGGATATGCATTGAAGTTTGGAAACTGAATACCTCCAAAACTTCTTTGACATTTTGACCTAAACCCATTTTCCCAGGCTGATTCTGCTTGTGATCTCTATGGAGTAAACTCACTATAAATGGTAGCCAAGAATCATGGCTCTCCAGTTCAGTTCTATCGGGCCCATGGGCACAAATTAACCTCAAAAGCATCCAAACCAGCAACATACTCACAGTCACAGAGCAGCAGAACATTTCTGTAAAAGGACCAAGTTGGAGTTTATGTATGGCCTGACATCGTGTTCTGTTGAACTGTATCTATAGAAAGCTAGCCTTTGTATAGTGAATATGTTGTGAAGTGATGACAACAATGGCATCAGATTGGCACAATAAAGACTTTTAACGAGTCGATCTCATTATAGACCAAGATATGAAGACATAATTAAGATTTTCTGCAATCACTGGCACTCTAGAACTGGCACACAGTCATGGTGGGTTATCCGAGTAGCAAGATGCAGTGAAAGAACTGGTATGTTTTTTTTCAGATTGAGTTGCTGTGATTTAAGCAACCCAATCGCCAAATATATCAACATTGGAGGATTCTACCCTAGGTAGGTCAATGATGTATTGTTTTGTCCGATGCCAGCATTTTCAAAATGCTCACTTTCTTAGTGAATTATTGTGGTTATGGCTAAAGTAGGGCCATCAAAACACTGTTAAAGTTAAAGAAAGATGACAGGTTTGGTTCATAAAAACCCTTACATCATTTGCAGACCTGGGACTGGATGCAAACTCCAGCCTCCCGAATGACAGAGTTGCAGAATCACCAATAAAGCTGTAAATTGTCAATTGTCAATGTCAAATGACATAATGACTTTATCTAAAGTTAAAAAAAAGTTATAATCCTTAAGATTTGCCAACACCTGGGGTTACTGGTGGCAGCAGCAAAATGCATTTTAATAACAGCTTTCATACTTCTTCTTGAAATGACTCTTATATCAACAACTACAGGAAACAGATACACCTTGAGTGGCTTTCTGTCACAAATCCAACAGAAGACAAAAAACTGGTATATCTGTTTACAGCGCAGCCAAACAAACTGTGGACTGAAAAGATTCATCGCATCATGTTCTTCAAGTAGAGAGTTCAGTGTCTTGTCACCCAACACTATGATATTGAACTCATAAGCAAATGTTTTTCCTCAGAAACGTACATGTACATCCAATGCACGCCTGCTTTGTGTCTGTGTATCCCCTGTGCACGGGAGAGGCAGACTCCACCAATAATGAAAGTGACAATGTAAGAGAAACAATTACGGAACTTGGGTACAGTGAGTGCATGGCTATTGCCGAAAAATTGCTAGTCATAAATAGTATAAAATATGTGCTGATATATGAAATGATTAAACAATTTTATGGATTCTAATTCTAAAGCAAAACAGAGAAACTCAGACTTCTGAGCTTATATCCATTTGGTAAAACTAAGTCAAGGTAACACTGCCAGTAGTTGACTATCAAGTCTAATGCCCTTCATGTCTTTTATGCTCTTTCTCCCTTCTGTTTCTCCCTCTGGGGTGTTGCTCAACATTTGGCAGCTGCTTTCTATTAGTGAACTGTCAGGGAGGGGCAGGAGGGGCATGACAGTGGTGGAGACAGTAACTCAGAGCCTTGAGGTATCTCTAATGACACAAACACACACATACAAACAGGAACACAAAGCAGGACCATTGTGAAGTATCAATGTCCAGACAGGAATACAGACGCCTACAGGGAGCTCTTCAGACAGACAAACTCACAAACACACTCCACAAACCTAGGTCATCCTCTGTCTTCATATCAACATGTGTGCACATGATCATCAGCTTCTTTACATAATGTACATACAGTATACTATAGGTGGTAGAAGTCAGAAAACTAGACATAGCAGTAGTAGCATGCAGTCAAAGTGAGATAAAACCAAATCTGTTATACCTTCGTCAAGTGTTGCTGTTCCCCGAGTCTGGCGGCAGAAGCTGGATAGGCAATCCCTGAGAGGATGCCGAGAAGGCAGAGGCAGGGCAGAGATTTAGCAGCCATATTTGTGTGTTTTCCTAATGGAGCAATGATCCCCTCTTTCTGTGCCCGTCTCTGTCAGTGTCTCCTGGCAGTAGGAAAAGGTCTCTGGGCAGCTTCCCCTTGCTACGCTGCACCCGCTGGCTTCACTTTTCCACTGCTCCGACCTCCAGATGCGGCACTGCGCCTAGTCCCGGCCCGGGCTGAGTCCTGTAAAACAAACTTGTGTGGACTTCCTCCCTTTCTCTCCCTCCCTCCCTGCCCTGATTCCTCTCCCCTAGCGGACTTGCCTCTCCCCTGAGCCTGTGCCTAAATCACATACAGATGGGAAGGCTAGGAAAACTGAGAGAAAGAGTGAGAGGGGGAGAGAGGAGAGAAAGAGAGACAGAAGGACAGACAGAGAGAAAAATGAGCAACAGAGGGCTTCTGTCTGTTGAGCAGGAGGCAGGCTTGAGGCAGACAGTGCACCCATCCAAGCTTGCATACCCACCCCACCTCCCCCCTCAACCCTGACCGGCAGAGAAAGATTGAGTGTTTAGCTCCTCGTCTCCATTTGCAGGTCCGTGGCACCCTTTCACCTTGGGCTCAACAGGCAGGCACCCCTCCCTCTGCTCTCCCCCTCCCCTTCCCCTCTGTTCGTCCAGGGTGGGCAGGGGGTCTAAAGCTTCAACACTCACTCTGCACTTTGCAGGCAGAAAAGAAACAGCTGCTCTGATATCCCCCCAGCTCCACCTCGCAGCCCCCAGACTCAGCTTTCTGTTTGTTTTCCAAAGGTCACACCATCAAAAGCTGCTAAATTTATGGATATTGTGCGAGGCTCTTAACAGGAAGCGCCTGAGCATCACACTTCCAGCACAAAGGACTAATTGTCAGTCTTAAAACAGTAGTTCCTTTTGCGATCTGAATGGCTCGATACTGTAAAGGCCACTTAAACCTGGTTAAGTGTGTTTTTACATGTGCTGATGAACTCATGACTCCTATAGCAGATACTGTACGTCACACAGGTCCAAACACAGTTATAGTAGTTGTGACTTTTCTTTTCAGCTCACAAAGACCACGCTGTAAACAGTTCCAAATACGTCCAAGTTATGTCGTGCTGGTCCATTACACTATGTGGAAGTTATATGTCTCAAGTGACTAATAAACAGGTTGTCACATTCCAGTTAAGTATGGCAGAGACGTCATTTTTAACTTCACACAAGAAGAGCAAAACAAGGCCTGAGGCAGCTCTATATTTACTACTGTAAACAGGACCAGCGCTGAAGCTGACATTTGAGTTCTCCTCACTTATTGTGAATATGACATATCTTTTAAAATATGACGCTGCACCAATTGTGCATTTGTATTCCCATTTCCAACTGTTTTTCAAAATACAGTGCCAGTCAAAAGTTTGGACACACATTCAAGTGAATTGGAAGGCACGTCCAAACTTTTGACTGGTACTGTACACTCAGGTACACTCAGGTACACCTGTGCAATCTATTTCGATCCAATACAAAAGCTCTGCTTTCAATTCTACATTTATGAAATTCATACATTTTCAGTTTTTTGTTGACATTGTCAGGAAGGTGATCATTCTGCTTTATGTTTATTACTGAGGCCATAGTGGGTGATGGTAGTGCATTAAATTGAATAGTGTTCCTAATATTTTGTCCACACCATTAATATTACATGAGGGTGGCAAAATATTAGGAACACCACTCAATATAAATCACCCCAGTACACCACCGATTAGAACAACCTGAAAAATAAACATAAAGTAGAATCATCACTTTTTTGACAATGTGAACAAAAACTGAAAATGTATAAACTTCATAAATGTAGAATTTAAAGCAGAGCTGTTGTATTGGATTGAATTAGACTGCACAGGTGTACCTAATGAAGTGGTTAGTGTATATCTGTGGAAACACTGTTAATGGTCAAATTAACAGTATCAACAGTATTTGTTGGTACCACATATTCAAACCCAGTCAACATAAATGTAGGAAGCGTTACTGCAGTAAACAACATTTCTTCTTTTTTGGTAATGACGAATTTGATGAAACAAGAACATATAGGCCTACTACAAGTACGTACTTACCTACTGTACTTTTAAGCTGCATTCTTATCACTGATAGCTAAATATAATAAAAAATTGCTCCAGTAGAGCACTAAAATCAAAATAGCCTGTAGCCTATCAGGTGATTGTTGAGAGACACCAGATTAATAAAACGCTTTCCTTTCATATTTTTCCTATATGCCTTTATGAAATGGGTGTGGTAAAGTATCACAACATGAGTTAACTGCTGTCTCGGGAGCCACTGTATACTCCAGTTAAGTACGTTTGAGTTCAAATTCAGCCTTTTAAACCACTTTCATGCAAAGTAAACGGCACAGGGGCAGCACTAACCACCGAAGAGCTGATGTTAGGCTTTGCTGAACCGCAATCTGTTTCTTTCACCAGCTCACTGAGACTGAGAGGACTTTTCCTTCTCCTTCTTTGGCCCTCCGTGCATTGGTATTCTCAGCACAGGGACAGTATAAACATCGCAGATCACTCGCGGGCCAGGGTCGTATTCAGTGATCGTGGAGGTTTTCACAGCAGCCCCACTGTATTCTTAACTTCTTCACAAAAGGATGAGTTAGTACCGGAAGGGTCCTTCTGTCCAACCTATTCAGCTAAGGCCATTCATGTGATCAAAGGCCACTACTGAGTCTGGCAGATGAATGATACAGCAGGCATGGCACAGTCCATCACTGCTCTCTGAGCCAAAAACAACAGGGAGAAATCCATCCGCAGTGCTGCAGTGTATCGAGTATCACAAAATCTTAATACACTTTCTATGGCTTTGCCTCAACCCCAGGGTGTTTTACTTTTACTTTCTCTGTAGTTTTCCTGCAAATAAATTACATGTTAAAAGGGCCATAGGGTCATACATACTGCAGGACAATTTTAAATTCGTACTTTCCAAGTTTTGGCCATTAATATAAGAATTAATAGTACATTTATCAAATATTGCTGAGATGTGGGAAGGCTTCAATATCATAAAAAAAAGTCACATAAACCCAAAGGTTAGCCAAACATGTGGTGAGAGGAAAAAGCTGAACAACAAAGTTACTACCTTCCTGGGAGGTTACTTTTGAGTTACTTCTGTCCACATATGTTCAAACTCACTTTGAAAGGAGACTGCTCCTAACTCATGTATGCTGTGACTTAAGTTCATCTGCAGATCAGGGAAGAAGAAGAAGAAGAAGAAGAAGAAGAAGAAGAAGAAGAAGAGATGCATGGCAGCCTCTCCTGAGAGAGCTGGGAGGTCAGAGAGTCTAGCAGGTCAGCCCTCTCCCCTCGGCATGCGGTGTCTCCTTACACTCTGCACACATACCAGAGAAAACTATAACCTCTATCACAACAAACACCTCTTCACTATAATGCTACAGACTCATTGGGGAGTGCTAAAAGCTCCCTGGGTAGAGCACAAACTACCTGAATTGTCGCTATAATCCTTCATTGCACAGAAACACTGTGTTCCTGCACATCTTCAGTAAGTGAACTACTAAGTAAGTCTGTAGACTGTGATTGATGTTTGCAACAGACATGTTTGGGGAATCATTTAGCTGTGTGCTTGAGTTTAGCTGAGAGTTTGTTTAAAATCTTTCTGACTGCTTATGTTCCTCACCCTGTCGGACTTCTTTTTGGCGATGTAACAGCATTTCCAGATATTTTTTATATAAACCAGAATGATCCAACCTTGTCAGTAGTTGCTGAGATATCTGGTGTGTGTTGGACAAACGGACAATGCACAACATAGACTGACCTACAGTGGTCTTCTTAAGGCCATGTCCATGTTTATACCTTATTTAAATGGCTACACTCAAAGGTGCTTTTAAAGCGTACCATTCACGTTACTGTACATCCCACTGTACCCAGGATACCACTTATTTGACTTGCTGCCCTCTGGGAAGCGCTACACATCACTCAAAACCCAAACTAACAGACTCAATCTCAGCTTTTTCCAAACAGCAAAACGCACTTTGAACAGATTCAAGCACACAACATGTTCTTTTATGTGCAATATTCTTACATGCAATTTCTCACAGCGCTTTTTTAACTGCTACATTTATTTATTATTTGTATTTATTGTGTGTGGTATGTCTGAATGTCTGTATGGTTTTTTTTTATTAATACAATGACAATAAAGGCATTCTGATTCTGAAGAATGAAAAAAACAGGAACTTGAGTTCAGTAGCTGTTTATTTGAACACCTCTTCACACCTGGTTAATCCCTGAAAAGTAGGTATGAGATGTTAGATCATGTCATTTCCGTTGTGAAAAGTTACAAAATTGTCTTATGTCGTTTCCTCAATTCTGCAGCTGGAAAGGAGTCTCCAGATGCTGTTGGACAGTCTATAAAGCACTTCAGTGGAATGACTTATTGGAGCGCCAAAATGACAGTTTCACCTGTTCTATTCTGCCTTTGACAAGTATAAATGTACATTGTGAGAATGCTGTGTACACTCAATCAATCAATCAATCAATCTTTATTTATATAGCGTCAAATTACAACAAAAGTCATCTCAAGGCACTTTACACATAGAGCGGGTCTAGACCATACTCTGTAATTTAATTTAAAGAGACCCGACATTCCCACATGAGCAGCACTTGGTGAAAGTGGCAAAGGAAAAACTCCCCTTTAATAGGAAGAAACCTCAAGCAGAACCGAGCTCTAGTCGGACGACCATCTGCCTCGACTGGTTGGGGCCTTAAGGACCTGGCTGTGTTAATATCAGTGTTACAGAATCTAATGATTAGAATTTTTAGACATTTAAGGGCTATTTTACTGTGGAGCTAATATAAATATATATGTATGCATACAAATAAAGTAAACAGTGTACAAGACTGATTTCCTCAGTCTCTTCTTCTAAGTGCATCCTTCCTGTAGGATCCTGTCCAGTTTACATAATGCTTCGTAATGTCTCTCAGCTTGTGAGACGACTCTTCAGGGGGAAGAATATCTCGGTCTTGGCAGCGAGTGTTTATTAGAAACAGATGTAAGGAGGCGGGGGTGTGTGAAAGAGCGATTTCAAAAATGTAGAACAGAGGTCTGACTTAGTGGGAAAAGCAATGATCCCAATCTTCACTCACGTAAGCTGTCCTCGCCGAAAAACTGAAAGTACCCCACAGAGCTTGTACAACAAATCACGTACAGTGTAAATGCTGGCAGAACTAATGTGATTCGCTGTGCATTTCCCCAAAGTAAAGTTTAGCCTCTTCCCAAGACATCTGATGGGAAAAATAGGGAACTGATTTAAGGATATTAAATAGGTGAACCTCAGCCATCTGGGTTCTTTACATATCAAGGCTACAGATCAGATGAAATGAAAGGAAATGAAAGTCTGACACTTCAATTAATTTTTAATTTAAGGTCTGGTGTAGTGGCAAACATTCAAGCAGAAGTTTATTTAGGAACATCTAGAGCAGGGGTCAGCAATTAGGTTCAAAGATGGGCCAGTTTTTTTCAGGATTTTTCATTTGGGGGGCTGTTAATCAATGCAGTGGAAACATAGGTTTATATGTTTATTTCTCTTCATTTATTTAAGAATAAAACAGGTTTACAACACAGTTAGAGATTGTACCTGAAAGGGAAAATGGCAGAAAACATAGCATTTCTATTCCACTACTAAAAGTTGTTGAAATGATGTATTAAACTTTAATTTCTAAAACAGTTTTAATACCTCTGCTGGTGTAGGAGCAGGATCGGATGTAATAGTTATACATGACACATATTACTAATATTGGGATTTACAGGAGCCTTTTGTTTATTTTGTGTTATTTGTATATTGAACTAGTATAGTAGAGTAGAGTGAACTATGACAGTCAGAATTTTCATCAGAGGGCCAAATATTTTTGCTGCAGGGCCAAATTTGGCCCACGGGCCACTATTTGCCTACCAATGATTTAGAGTATATAATGTAATAGTACAAGTGAAAAAATAAGCTTTTTGGTTGAATATTTTACTCAGTCAGAAAATCATACTGTATAACACAGAACTGATGAAGAGAACAAATGTAATATTGCTATACACTCTTTTTTTAAATACAAATGCTTATCTGTCAGTGACCCTTATACACCAAGAAGTAATGAATTAGTCACTAGTCGGATTCAGAAACTGGTCAGATGCAACCTCTCTCCCAATTTTGGATGTTCCCTCAATCCTGAATCCTTCAGACAGGTCTAAGGATTGATCCTTGAGGAACGCAATCAAATTCTTTCAGCAACAGAAACAAAGATCCTTTGATTAGTTTAAGGGGAGGGGAACCATTTGAGTGCTACACCAAACCACTTCATCTGATGATCAAATCAAGTAATATGGTCTATGTGATTAAAATAATGCAGCGTTTTCCATGATTACACTGCAGCAAGAAATCATTTAAAGCACAGTCCTATCTGTATTGTGCTACTAATGAAAACCAGGCTGGGCAATTAAGTTGTACTCATCTGCAAATTCCAAAATGTGTTTGCTTTGTTTTAAAAATCTTTGAAATGAGATGTGAGTTCTGTTGAGCGGGATCAAAAACAGGTTTGAACGGAAGCAACATCTTAAGTGAGTTAAGTAGTCCTTTCTGTGATAGTATGTTATGACACAGCTGCTCACATTCACACACTGGGTTACAGCTGCGGTATGCCTCTCCAGGATGTACCGTTGCTGTGATATACATTACAGCCAGACATCATTGTACAGTTGCTATGGGACCAGCTGCTATGTGGGATCACGCTTAACATGCCTAACACGCATAGCTCCATCTGTTTTGGACCCAGTTTTTCCAATATTTTCCACGTTAACCACCTTATTTACTTCAACATGACAGAATCCATTTACAGTGTACCAGTGAGCTGTTCTCCAGTGCTGTGTATTACAATAGGGCTGACAGACTGAAGCACAATTGACAATTGTGAAATGAAACAGCTATTTATTTTCAATTTAGCATTTATCCAAAGTCTGAGAAACCTTCAGTATTCATTGCACTGCATATGACGTACTAGCTGCAAACAGCAAACACCAACTGAGTAAAAAAACTAAGAATATCTTGACTTCAGACCAAGTCCTCACACAACAAGAAAAGTCTCTTCCCATCTGCAGTCTGCCTCATCAACCTGGTCTGGGACCCCCAATGACACGGACGCTATCCCACCCATTAACATTACACATTATATTAACATAAAAACCCATAATCTTATAATTGATGCAAACTTATTACTAATTATTACTATTACTATCATATTATTGTTAATTGAACACTGCATACTCCTGGTCAATATTTTGTACATTTTATTCTTTTCAATTTAAAATGTAAACCTGTATCAGCCCTTCTTACTTAGAATATATTTTATAATATTTTTTATTCTTTAAAATGTCTTTTTTTAAATATTACGTAGGGTTACTTGCACTATAACCTTCTTTTAAAATGTTGTATTTCACTTGATTTTATATATTGTATTTATTCTGTTTTTAGCTTCCTTTACTATGTACTATTTTAACGTGAAGCACTCGTATGTAATTTATTTTGTTATAAAGCACTTTGAGCTGCATTTCTTGTATGAAAGGTGCTATACAAATAAAGTTATTATTATTATTATTATTATTACTTAATCATTTTACCCTGACTGAGCAAGTTTTGGTTAAAGAACACATGCTTTGGTGTTTTTAGGGTTGTTTCAACTGTGTTTCAGTCTTATACATCTGCAGCTGGAGTAGCAGAACTGAAAGGGTTCATCCTCTGGGCAGCCTGAATGTATTTGGTACATTTCATGTTAAACTGCCAAATGGATTTTAATATGTCTCGTGTACATGTGTAAATTTTGGCCTGATAGTGACACTAGAGGAAAGGTCAGGGGTAAGAAAAAAAAATCATCAGGAATCATACTACTCTGAATCACACTGTTGGAGGGACAGGCATGCAGAGGGGTTGACTAACATTGCATTGGCTGGATATAGATGCAAAGGTACAGGATTAAAGGCTTAATCGGCATTGTGTGAACTCGTTTGGCATGGGCTTGAATGTAAGAGATGTTCATTTATATGTGAAATACGTCTTCCACCCCTGAAAATCATCCAAAACTTGACTTTGGAAGTCACACTAAAAATGAGTCAGTGTATGTGGGTAACAGTCTTTCATTACACAGATAAACTGTGTCAAAGTTGATGATGATTAACATTTAAGTTCAAATATGCATAGCAGGGCCAAGAAACTGCTAAATCCTAATGAAACACAGTCATTGTTACGTTATTGATTAACTGCCATTTTCCTGCTATGAAAGCTAAAGCTATGATGAAAGAGGCCTATTCCATTGTGTAACATACTGTACAGTATCCAATCACACAAAGCTAAACCTGATATTTGACATACTGTACATCTGCACAACTCCTAAAGGACTGCTGGAGAAGAATGTTAATGACCCATATGTACAAATATCCTGCAGCCCATAAGTGATCCCACATGGGTCCCAAACCCAAGGCTGAGACCCCATTGAGAAAGCGTTCAGGGCTAATTGTTTAGTGCTGTGGTGTTTTTCTCTGCAAATTATAAAGATTAGGGTTGAATGTTGGGAATAGGTATTTACAAGGAATTCTTGGAATCGGTTCTTGTTTCTAGGGAAAAATACTTGTCTAGGAATGCATCTGTACTGAAGATTACTGCACCTTGATATGCTGTTTGATGGCGATATGACCGAATCCATGTTTTATCTGCAGCAGCTCTTTCCACTTACATTTCATAGAATGGCTACATGTGAGATGTATTACATCCACATTTAAATGTTAAATGAGAATATACAGTATGGCATTTTATTTTTCCACCTCAAATATTGTACATTTTTTATTTACTGAGTATGAAAGAATAAATTCCATTTCATGACTAATAATACACTGTTTTTTAAAATCACATTTCATTGATAGCAAGAGTAAATATTCCAGGTGATAATTTGAAAATTGTGGAAAATTCACTTCGCAATAAAACTGTGGCCATTAAGTGTTGTTACATCCTTTCCTACATCCTTTTTCACATTTGGTTGGGACTTTTATGGCCAACTATTTTTTCTTAAACATGCTGCTCTAGCTGCTGCTGGAAGTACCAGTTAAACTGTTTCCTGTGAGTCAGAGAGTTTCACAAATTGACCCTTACGTCAAACCAAAATGACACCATCGTGCCTACGTTAATCCCAGAACCTTGGACAGCCCAGAGTCCTGCAGCCTGGTGTACTTTTGAAATGACTCAGAACAGATGGGATCCATCAGCACCACACTTTACATACAGAGGTAAGAGAGTAAATGCTTGGCTTGTGAGGCTCAGTGTGAAGAGTTACATGACAGACAGCAGTGTGGATACTGAACAGAGATGTGTAATGCCCCCCCCCCAAAAAAAAAACTGTGAGAAAACAAAAGCGTCCTTTTATCAGAGACATAATGCAAAGTGACAGTGACACTCTCATGCTCTCATGCAGCCTACAAACACGCTGTACAACACGAGTTACACAGTGGAAACACACACTGAACTACATGTGATGAAATCTCAAATACACACTACAATTAGGTGATTACAGTTACATCTGGAAGTAAGACACTGTCAGTGCCTGATGTTATAATCCAATTAAACTGTAAATATTACTGCACCCTACTGGTCAAAAAGTGAAAGGCAACTCTTTTTTATGCCTGCTCATTGGCTAAATCTAAATAAAAAAATCCTGATTTTAAAGATTTTGCTTGGTTGGAACTAAGGAGTCTAACCCAAACCATGAAAAACCAGCTGCACCAGACACTGTGTACAGTGTAATGTCATTATTACATTGACATTATATTCCATGTTCATGTATTTGCTTTCAATCATGCAAACAGAGCTGAAATAACTGAGACTTACAACATGCACATTACTGTTTGTATGCTTGTTGTTGGACTATTTTAGTCTCAACTTAGACTGAGAAGTGTTGGGAATATAACAATGATCAGGCCGTGCTGTGAGAAACATCATGCGTGTAATGAAAAGCTACAATAAGTGTTTGTGTACTTCACAAAAATATTCAGATTTACTTATCAGGCAAAGTCTACACAGGATGTTGTCAGAGAATGCAGAGACTGTCTCATTTTCTGTGTAAAATTCTTCTCCCAAAAAATACCAGATAATATTTGACTCATGTACCTAAATGAACAGAATGGAAAACAATGAACTGTATTTAATGACCATGTTCAAAAGAAGAAAAAGACTCATTTGTGGCAAAGAATAATGGATCTATAACAGCAGGAGACAGATGACTGTCATGTTGGTCTGAAGACAAATATTTAAAAACTAGTAACTACAATCTGAAAAGCTCTCTGTTATTTTGCATGCACTTCTTTCTTCTTTCTTTTCTTTCTTTCTTTCTTTCTTTCTTTCTTTCTTTCTTTCTTTCTTTCTTTCTTTCTTTCTTTCTTTCTTTCTTCATTTCCCTCCTAATTTCTTCCTTCTTTTTTTCCTCTTTCTTCTTGGTCTCTCATGTCTCTATTTCTCTCACATTTTATTTTCCTCTCTCTCACACACAATCGCTCTCTGTCTTTCTTTATTTCTTTGAGATAAAAAACCCCCCCAAACAAATATATATTGTATATAAAATATTGAATGTTTTTTTTTATGGTAAATGGACTGTACTTATACAGCACTTTTCTATCCTTTTTGACCAATCAAAGTCCTTTTACACTAAATGTCACATTCACCGATTCACACACATTCATACAGGGTGCCAACCTGCTCATCAGAAGTAAACTAACATTGGCACACTGTTGGTACAGCCATCAGGAGTAATTCAGGGTTTAGTATCTTGACCATGGACACATAGACATGTGGACTGGAGGAACTGTGAATTGAACCGCCGAGCTTCGGATTAGTGGACCCAGGCCTACGTGAGCCACTAGAGCCCCTTTTATCTCTTCATATACAATGAATTCATATTAAGTTACGACAGGTACAATGTGAGTATAATATTCTTATCTTTTAACAACAGCTACAGTACTCAGTGAGAATAAAGCTGTGTTTGCCATCATTGAGGCAGATAGGTGATCTTTTTGTCAGAACCTCACAAAAAGCTTTTTTAGGAAAAGACTAAAAAAAAGCACAGATATGAGGAACACTGCTTTTGTGTGTCCTTCCTCTCAGGATCACTGTTTTTGTGTATTTTGGAATTCAGTCAGTGAGAAAAAGCAGTTTTTGCCATCACTTGCTCTGCTAGACTATGTTGCTCGTAGTCTGTTCAAATATGGTGTGTGTATAACTACACTGAGAGAAAAACAGACTCTCAGTATAAAAAACCAGTGAAGGAGGAGTAGAGCAGCAGAGTCGGCGTCTCTCTGGCATCAAATCAATAGGATTTGGTCACAGCAGAGCGTGACTCACTAACACCTCAGACATCAGAGAGCTGCAGTCTCCAGATGAAGTCGTCTACCTGCTGTCCTCTCTCTCTCTCTCTCTCTGGTGCTGTGAACACAAGACAGTCTCTGAGTAATCCCAGAAAGCATCACACCCTGTCTGACAGACAAATCTCCCTGTGAGACAGCTTTAAATTATCCATCATCCACCATCCATTCATTCACCCTGTTTCTCTACCAAAAAGCTTCATTCACATCTCCTGTTATGTTCTACAGCTGGCCTGAGAGAATTTTAGGCTACAAATGCACTGTTTCTAATTGGGTGCACACTCAGTCCAGATGCTGTCATCAGGAGGAAATTGCTTTCTATTTCTCTGAGGCAGGAGAGACAGTAACTCCACCGAATGATAACACCTGTGCTCGAGGCTGAGTCCCTCTGACATCTTCATTACTGTTTCAGACAGTCTGAGTTCATTTTTAGAAGCTTTCAGCTCTCATAGATTTGTGGAAGAATGTCATTATCACACACCTGAAAGGTATTAACTGGCTGAAGATGTAGACATGAAGACATTACATAGTCAAGGAGAGGAAAAAGTAACAAAAAGTGCACCATGAATACATTATTTTTAAATTTTTCCCAGATTTTGGATGTTTAGGTGGCAAATGGGTCAACACTCGCCATGTGTTTCAGGCATAAGGTAATGTTTTGGCGACTCACGGGCAAGATGTGATGATGGATATCAATCTTATATCTCTGCATTAAGAACAGAGCTGGATTAAAAATGTGGTGAGCCTAATTTAGCAGCAAGACTGGAAACCAGGGGGAATGTTACTTTGAGTCTCAAGTGAAAAATCTTCTATCAGCTCTTCTAAAGCTCACTAATTAGCATGTTGTAGCTGGTTCAATCTGTACAGATTCAGAAATGTAAGAGAATATCATGGCAGAGAAACAGCAGGGGTGAATGATTATGTGCAGCTTTCCGGAGTTTCTGTTGTCACGGGCGAGGTTGCCGACACCGACCACATCTGGCAACCTGACACTGCACAGGAGTGCTGGGTGGATTCATATAATAATGTTTGTCAAGAAAGAGATCCAAAAATCAACTCTTTAATCAATTTCTTTAATTTAGGTTTGTATAAATGTTAACCCTTACATAGTGTTTGGGTCACTTTTAATTTTGACATTTGACAGCTGTAAAAACACCCAGAATGTTTCTTTTACCCTGAAATTTGATGTCAAATTATCTCCGTATCTATTAACATGTGTTATAGTTAAATAAATAGTTAATAGTTTTAATCATTCTTTCTATGATGTAGCAGTGAAGACTGATGGCTCTAATGGTTATACAATAAACCTCACACTTCCATAAAGTTCTTGTCATTTTCACTTTACATTAAATACATTTCCATCATTATTGCTATGTTATATTTTCATGTCTTAGGTAAAATAGGACATGATATTGTGTGATAGGAGATGTTTAGTGATGTAAAAGCTAAAAAATACACTCTCTCTGCTCTCTGAAACATGAATCAAGGTTTAATCACATTTATTGATCAGTCAGATCCACTATTGATGCTTTCTAAACACATCTGTGCTTCAACATTTGGTATAGACACTTTTTATGAGGAGATTCTTAGAGCGGGTCAAAACTGACCCAGAACATACTGTGAGGGTGTAGAATATGAACATGTAAGAGTTCAACATGAGATACAACCTGCTGCTTAGTGAGCTTTAGAAGTGTAGGTAGCAGTATTTAGCCCTGTCCTGACATATAAACCTATTTGTGAGTGATAGAACTTTTGACCTGAGTAATCACTTGACTTAGTTTTTGGACATCAGAAATGAATGGAGCAGGAGCGAGATGGTCTTAAAAGGAAGGAGGAAACCAGCCATGTTGGCTTTTTGAGTACACAAGGGGAGAACTTGCTGACAGAAATAAATAGTTGGAAAAATCACTCCATAAAGGGAGAACTGCCGGTTATAGTGAGTAGAATTATGTGCGCGTTGTTGTGTTTTACAAGACAAAGTAAGCGTGTAAGTTTGTGTTTATTTGCCACGTGCGGCCTTCACAGTACAAGCAGCAGTTAGCTGACAGCTAACGACACCAACAGTTGCTCTGATGGGGAAATATGAAGTGTTATGAGCACGTTTTGACAGTAGCCTTGTTTCAAAGATACTGCACCACAAAAAAACTGTGAGGCTGAAATGTGAAATGTGGAAAAGGGCCAACAATACTAATACTGCTCAGGACAGATGCACTACTAATCCACTTCAACTCAGTCTTGTTATGTTATTTTGCTCTATTTTGGTCAAATTCACCAGTTTTTTGAAAAATTCTTGTTTGTATTAGAAAATGCTTGTATACTGTGATGCACTATGACATTGACTAAACCCTTTTCTGTTGATTGTGTATTTAATGTTTTTTGATATAAGCATTGTTGTTAAGTGTTATCTTAATATGAGAGGTTCTCTTGTCACATTATAGGAAGTTTTACCCTGTTGAAGTATACCTTTCCATCAGTTTCTTTGAGCTACAGGCCTACTACTATCCCCTGCTTTCAGTCTATATTCTAATCTTGGCTGACCACATCTGTATCCAGCTCCCATCTCAATGCACAGACATGACACTGTTCATGTTCTCATGGTATTCTCAGAAAGAATGCAAATAAGTATACATAGTGGAGCACGTAGTGGCTCCCTCAGGAGTTGCTGGAGGGAAAAACAAAGGTTTTAAAGGGTTCAAATGTGAGTGAATACTGGACTTATATTCACCAGATGGCCAGAGACAGAACTCCTAATGAATGCTAATGTTGCTCTATGACTGCTGGATGTGTACACATACTGTTTGCGAAACACATTCGCTGCAACTACAAGGTGATAATATGTCAGTGTTGTATTTACAATTTGTTCCACTTAATCATTTCATTCTGTCTCTCCATTGAGGGTACATGATACTTACAAAGGATGATATATTCATATTCATGACCATGTTCTTCTATGGATGCACTATTCCATCCAATGGAAATACTGCAGATGTCTTGACACACTTTTCTCATTCAATATATATATATATGTGTGTGTGTTTTGAACAGACAAAAGCTTTTACTACAACTATGACTGATATAATTATTAATGTCAGGAAAAAAAGGGTTTTAATAATAATAATAATAATGCATTTTATTTAAAGGCGCCTTTCAAAGCACTCAAGGACACCTTACAAGGCACATAAAACACGACAACAGTACATCAAACAATATAGATCAGGTAACATTTAGTGCAAAGATAAAGAATAAATATGAATGTGACTATACAGTGCATCAGTGCAACAAATAAACAAGAACGTGATGCATAGTTAGTGTGAGACATAGCATGCCACTCTGAATAAGTGCGTTTTCAGGCGGGATTTAAAGGTGGAGACAGAGTCCGAAGTGCGACTGTCTGGTGGGAGAGAGCTCCAAAGGCGGGGGGCAGATCGGCTGAAAGCTCTTGACCCCATGATGGTAGTTAAGTTGGCAGATGGGGCAAAGAGCTGGTTGGCGGAGGAGGATCGGAGAGTACGGGAAGGTGTGTAGATGTGAATCAGTTCCGAGAGATATGATGGTGCCAGGTTGTGAATGATCTTGTAAGTGAGGAGTAGAATCTTAAAGTCAATGCAGGATTTGATAGGGAGCCAATGAAGTTGCTGCAGGGCAGGAGTTATGTGTTCAATAGAGGGGGTTCTGCTTATGATACGGGCGGCTGCGTTCTGTACCAGCTGGAGTTTGTGAAGAGATTTCCGCGGAAGACCAAAGCGGAGAGAGTTACAGTAGTCCAGACGGGATGTGATCAGGGTGTTTACCAGGATAGCGGTGCAGGTTGGTGAAAGTGAGGGACGGAGACGGTTGATGTTCCGTAGATGGAAGTATGCAGACCGAGTAACGTTATTGATGTGGGCTTCGAAAGATAATGTGCTGTCCAGGATAACACCCAGGGTCTTTACCTGAGGGGATGGAGGAACAGTGGAATTGTTGATGGACATGGAGAAAGTGTTGAGTGTTGCTAAGGTTGATCTGGTACCAATGAGGAGGACCTCGGTTTTGTCGCCGTTGAGTTTAAGGAAGTTGAGTGAGAGCCATGATTTAATTTCCAGTAAGCAGTCCGATAGGGCGATGGGTGGCAGAGTGGAAGAAGGCTTAGTGGAAAAATAGAGTTGGGTATCATCAGCGTAACAGTGGAATTGAATGTCAAATTTCCTGAAAATGTGACCAAGAGGTAGAAGATAAATAATGAACAGGAGGGGGCCAAGGACAGAGCCCTGGGGAACACCACTAGAGACCGCAGAGGAGCCGGATCTCATTTTCTAGAATTGAACAAACTGTGTGCGGCCAGAGAGATATGATCGGAACCAGGCCAGAGGGATGTCAGTGATTCCAATGGAGGATAACCTGTCCAGGAGGATTTCATGGGAAACGGTGTCGAAAGCTGCGCTCAGGTTGAGGAGAACCGGAATGGAGAGAAGTCCAGAGTCAGATGCCATCAGGAGGTCATTGGTGATTTTCACTAGTGCTGTCTCGGTGCTGTGAAGGGGACGGAAGCCAGACTGAAATTGTACATAGAGTTCATTGTCCCTCAAGCGCCACTCCAGCAACTTCCATGCAAGCCAATTTTGGGGGTTCCATGGTGGATGATCGTTCTCCGCAAAATGGCCAGCTGAGACCACCCCCTTTCACACGTTCAATGCAACCTACCTGTCATTATATCTCATCACATCGACCATTTCATTATCAAAGCCCCTTTCATACGTTCAACGCAACCTACATGTTGTCCTATCTCGTCACCATAACTATTTCATTATCGATGCCTCTTAGAGCCTCTCTCCATCTCAGAATTCGGACAAGCGCCTAATCATTCCCGGCTATACCAGCACTTTCTCCACGAATCATCGTCGCACCATTCTTAAGATCCGCTCAGTCTTGGTGGAGGTTTTTGGTGGTCCTCGCTGCCCGGGCGCTACAGCGGATCCTTCATACGGCCTCCCCACACCGCGTCAAGAGCACAAACGATTCATTCAAATCATGTTTATAAATTTGTCAAACGTATCTCATTGGTGGCGTGGTACTTGCTCGTGAAGTGTCAGTCAGTCACTGTTGCTAAGGGTCAACTTGTGACAAGCCTTCTTCTTAGATAATGCAGCTGGCCTGTGGCGTACAGTATGTTAACATGACTTTTGTGACATTTTCAATTTGCATCATGTTACAGTGGTTATGACTGATATTGAAACACTGCTGGACCTTATGAGATGGTATCTGTGTGGCTACTGTACTATAAGCTGATTCTGTTATGTTGTTCAGTCCCCTGTAGACAGAACTGAAGGTTGAGATCAGAGACTGTTATGAGATTATTGCCTGGAGCATGTCCTGTTTTACTTAACCCTCAGTCCTTCCTCTCGAGAACAAAATGGACAACTGAATGGTAAAATCAATGCAGACATAAAAATGATACATGAACTCATAATAATATCAGAGAAAGAGAAGGACAATTCTATAGAGAAAACTGTATAAAAGAGACAGAAGGGAAAAAGGAGCAAGTGAAGATATGAAAACATCATGTGGAAATGAGACGTGGCTCAGAACGAAGACAGGCATCAATTAAAATGGCTAAATATTTGCCAGAGAGTATCACACTTTACCTACTTTGGTTACAGGGTTTGGAGGATTACATGGTTTCTTATCACCATGAGACAAACTCATCATGTTGACTCATCTGCAATCAACACAGACTTCAGCTGACATAAAAAACAAGACAAAAAACTTATTTTTCAATAGGTAGAATCCATTTTACAAAAATGAACCCAAATCCTTTCTATATTATAATTTCATTACTAATTTTTTATACAGTGAAGATTATTATTATAATAATACATTTTTGAATAATTTTCAATGGCAATGTTTGTCGATTTGATACTTTCATAATTTTCAAATATATGAATATATTTTTCTTAAAGGGGACCTATTATGCTTTTCCTTATTTTCAGTCATATAATATATACAATAACAGATGTTCATATTAAATGTGGTAGAAACAGGGTGTTATGTATTGGATACTCCCCTTGCCTCCCTGCTTGTCTGGGACAATCTGAAGTCACATGACCACATACCCAACCCACTTTGGTGGATAACCCATTGGTTGATGCATATCTGGATGCATATTATATTTTTTGTATATATTCTTTTTACCTTTTTGAATTTGTTTCTTTTTTTTAACTACCCTATATAAATGATGACCCTGATGAAGGCCACAAGCTGAAATGCATTGGTCTGTTAATAAAGTTCTCCGATACTACAAGTGTTGATGGCTTTGACTTTCTTTATATTAAATGTTGTCAAAGTGTCAAAAATGGGGTGGAAGTAATCTCTGTGAGCAAAAAGCACCAGCCTTAGACTGCTCTGAATGTTTTCTTTTGAACAGTGTTTTTCCATTTTCAGGCCCAGCCTACGTTGGCTCATGATGGATTTCTTAATATGATCAAATACTGCTCTGCTCTGCTAACATTATGATGTTTTTACATTGTTCTGGGCGTAGTTACGCAGAGCCATGACTTGAGTCGAGCTGGCACTCTGTGGGTGTTTTTTCATTATGTGACAGGGCAAAGTAAAGTAAGTAGTTTATCTGTTGGAGGTGTGCTGGTTGTCTGCAGTTCTTCATTAAACATCATCATCATCACTGTGGCTGTTTCTACGGTGGCTATAGACAGAAAATATGCTATGTATATGTCTAAAGTTGTACATAGCATGAGAGTAGCAGCACGTTTATTTAGCAGCTGCTCACTTTATCACTTCTGCGTCACTTCCAGTATTTGGTACATTTGCTTTCCATGAAGATTGTGTCATTTGTTATTTGTTTCAGGACTGCTAAAAGTGTTTGGCCACTTGTAAATTTGTCTCAGCACTCATAAAAGTGTTTTGTTCATGTCACTTTCTTGTATGATATGAAAAAAATGTATTCCAAAATGTAAATTTGTCTCAACCTTTGTAAAAGTATTTCACACTTTGTAATGTTGTTTTTCACTCCCCAGCCACCGTATATTTCCAAGAGCGCCAAATATCTCCATATCTTGTTGTGTTGACCACTTTTTAGCATCACTATCTTTGTTCTGCTAATTTGGTGAAAAACACATTTCATTCCATTCCTGTATATTCTTCACAATAGTAGTCTCCTGTTATCCAATCATTTAAAAGCTTTTATTATGAAATATTGGGTTTGCATCGTCAGTAACTTAACTTGACTTAACATAATACATATCATAATCCAATCAGATAAGGGTGGGCTCATCAGAAGGAGGCCTCAAAGAGACAGGCTGCCTGTTAGAAACAGAGGCTGAACTGAGGGACTGCATGAAGGGACAGTATGAGATAAACATGGAGTTTTATGAATCTGTGAATAATGCAAAGATAATCTAGTCCAAAATGAATGAGTGGGTGTCAGTGCCTTTAAAACAAGACAGAACAGGGCTGAGTGTGTTCAGTGAGTATCAGGAAAGTGATATATCAGAATCAGCCTTAAAATACCCTCAACATGCAGTATTCTCAGCATTATTCTGTTCTCTATTATAAGTGCAAAAGAAAAGAAGTGCAGACATTAGCAGCATTAAATTAAACTTGTGTTAAAAGCATTGAGTCTGCTGTTAGGATATAGTCATCAGCTATGCCCTCCTTTCTCTCCATCACTTAGATGTCCATAAACTCCACCATAATGTTACAATTGCTCCTTCAAAAGCACATTAAAAAAAAGTAGAATCTGCATTTTTAAATGTTGGCATTATTTCACCCATACTGGCAGAACTTGATCCTGTTTAAAAAAAAAAAAAAAATTGTCAAAGGCTTAATTTGCAACCTCATGTCTTGGTAAGTAGTTGTCAACAAAAGAACTGAATCAGCTTAATGAGTCGACAGCTGTCAGCCAATCAGAGGAAATCAGTTCGAGAGCTGAGATTGAAACCCTTCACACGCTTTGAAATGTATTTCATGGTGTGTCATCATATCCTTAATTAACAATTAACCTCACAACCTGGATCTCTGCTAATGAACATTTCAGCCACACATTAAATCTTAATCACATGGGGTATCTCCAACACACACACACACACACACACACACACACACACACACACACACACACACACACACACACACACACACACACACACACTGCTGCTGCTGCTGCTTAGTCAACATCTGCATGGGTAAACAAAGCACTACACTAGACCCAGCAGGATAAACAATCTGATTTGTCATCACTAACACCCCCCCCCCCCCCCCCCCACACACACACACACACACACCACTGCCACCAGCACCAACCCCGCCACAGCAGTAAAAGTGCAGACAGTAATCAGCCTCTTTAAACCTGCAGTTGCAGCAGCAGACACTCTAGAGGGCAGTGTTGCTCTCAAATTGAAGCTTAGGAACCAGCTGCAGTGTCTTCCCAGGGCCTCCCGGGGTAAAGGAAGGAGGCTCTCTTCCTCTTTTGTTTCCCAGTTGCTGCAGGACGGGACCCCCGCCAGCCTCCCTCTAAAACACTGAGTGAAAAAAAAAACTGTGTGGCAGAGAGAGCAGACGGATCACAAATCTGCAGATCTGGCATGGCTCACTTACTGAGTGTTATGGCTGCAGCTATACAGCAATTATGGTCCGGACCAGTCAATGGAGACGCATTTTATTTCCTCTTAGGGTGTCATATGGGGTAAAGGCACACTGGGTCTTACTGTCATGTTGCTGCTTTCCATAGAAATGAGAAATGGAGAGGAAAACCTGCTGGGTTCAGGCACAGGGAGGCAAACTTTAACCTGTCCAGCCGGCTGAGTGTATTCAAAGTATGAATTATGTATGGTGTATTCCCTGAGATGTCCTTGTTCCCTGAGGTGCCTGTTTTTGTTACGGCATCAGAATAGATAACCTTATCTGTATCACACTGCTATGCCTGGACAGACTGCAAAACCAAACACAATCACACTTCCATATGTGTGGATGGACTGTGGAGGTCTGGTGTATTTTTGAAGCAAAAGAGAGAAAGAAAAGTCTATGTCTGAGTAGTATGAGGTCAGAGGGCCATAGGGGCCCATACTAGATCTTGAGGGTCTTAAAGTGTGTATTCTGGATTCATGAGGACTGTAAAGATCATCCATGTGGAGGTTAATGTAAACATTTACCTTGGATTTTAAAGTCCTATAAAATGTTTAGTGTTTATTCATAAGGACCATTATGATGTCCTGCAGGAGAGTGTTACATTTAGACAATTTGTAGATATGCATTATAGATTCTTATAGATGGATGATGATTTTGTCTCCCAAAGGGGATTATTAAAGGTCTTTTCTAAATTTTTCCTAAAAAGGTGTAATTCTTAATCCACAAGAATTGTAAAGTTGAGTTTTAGATCCTGGAAAGAAGCTGGGTTGCATTTATCTAAACTCTTGATTTGAGGTGCATTAACCTGGGTTCCATGAAACTTAAAATCAATCCCGATTTCTAGATTATGTTATGATCCTAAAGTGTGGAATGGTGGAAAGGTTATTGGATTCTGGAGAATTGGATGAGTATAATTCAGATTTTGATGAAATCCTCTAAATGTTTATTCTAGATCCATTAGAAAGGTAAAAGCATATGTTGAATTCTTAAAGAAAGCAATGGTTATTTTTGGATGCTGACTCTGATGGTGTATTTTAAAATTTGAAAGGTGATAAAGGTTCATTGTGGACCCATGAGGACTGTAGAGATCCTGATTACTGAACATTTGTGTTTATGCCAGATTTTGGGGCTTTGTGTGGTGTGATCCACAGACGTCAGCTATGGATCCTCAAAATCAGCTATACATTATGGATCTGTAATCCATTCAATTCTTGAAGAATGTGGGGGTTGCTTTTCGTTGTGTGTTGTGTTGTGCTCATGTAATAGATTCTGGAGCAATGTAGAGGTGGTTTGTAGATTTTGGAGCCTTCTATATGTGTATTCTAGATCCACAGGAACTATAAAGGTGGTTATTTCTGGATCGTGAATGGCTATCAGGACACTAAAGGACTGTTGGGAGATAAATTTGATGACCTGAGGGACTATAAAAATATTCTTTATTGGTGTTGGAGCCCTCCACAATTGTATTTAAGATCCATTGAATAAAGGTGTAAAGGTTCAAATATAGTTTAGTATTAAGATGCATCTTGGACCTTAGACACCTGTGCATATACTGCATATATGCATTCTTGAGGGTTTTTCACTTCATGCAAATGAATGTTGGGGGTGTAAGAAGGTGTGGCTGGGCTGGGCTGGGGCTAGGCTACCCTCATGTGACATGTCTGTAATTTACAATCAATCTTGTGCGTGACCTATCAGGCCTGTCACTCTTCAGATTCTCCGAGTTGTAAATCAAGCTCTTCCAGACCACAACCCTGCATCTGAGCAAGTCGTTTTTACTGAAAGCTGAGTCTGAAACTCATTAATTGGAAAAAAAAAAACATTCAGAGAGTTTAGAGCTAGACATTTTCTGCAGTGTCACGTCTCTCTGACATGTAATGACAAACACATCCCTCAACGTCACTCCTGTCTAATCTGTATTCTAATATTTTCCAAGGATAGGAAGAGGTCAAGGTTGACTTGAAAGCACACGCTATGAAATATCGACTGTGATAATAAAATATTCTAATTTGAAGCATCAGTCATGTTGGGGCCGGATATGTTGAAGACCGTAGGTGCACAAAACAACAAACATCAACAAGAAATGTTGTTTGTGGAATGGCTCGCTGCTTACACCCATAACAAACTGACTGCTGTATACATTAGTGCTTCCTGCGTCAGACATGTGAGAGGAGATTTAATCTTTTTCCCTGGTGCGACCCCTCCCCTGGGACTGCTGAGGGTCACGGGTTCAAAATCAGACAGACAACTGCTGCCATCGTCCTGTAAAGAATAATACCAACCGCCATCCTCGCTGAGTTCCAGAGAAATTGCAAACAGTGCGGCGATGGGATCAGAAGTCGTCTCTGGAGTTAGACTATAATACAATATTAGCTGTAATAATTAGCTCAAGTAGCTCTGTGTTACCCTCTAAAGGTGAAGTAATAACACTCAATCAAAAGTCCTCAAGTAAATAGCCTTGTTTGCCAAGTACTGACCCTCGCTCTCTGTTTCTGTCTGAACCCATCTGGAACATTTGCAGGTTATTCTATCTACCAAGCTTATTTTTCAAAGTGTGAGACACTATTCAGTTTTCTCAAAGGGGCCGAGGCACTCCCTCTGCTGAGGCAAGTTATGACCTTCTGACACGGTTGATTCATTACAGTGTTCTACAACTGCCAGCTCTTGTTAATGTGGGAATATGTACGGCTTAATTCCTGCATGGCCATCATACCAACCGGCTACATTGTGAATCTACAGAAGAGTGCTAAGGCTCTGTTTGGTGGGATGTTGTGTTTAAGTGTCAAGAGGAGCTTCATCAGGCTTTCACACCGAATGAGCAATGTGACGTTTGTGCCAAGCAAGACCATTATTTCCAACGGAGAGTGCAGCTGCTCTCTCCTGAGCCAACCTAATCACCAGACAAGAAACATCGATGTTGAAAGATTCTGTAAACGAAATGGATTATGTACATTGTTTGATGTCCAATGCCAACATTTTTGATTCTCTCACTTTCCAAAAAAATCAAATTAATATTGAAGCGTATATAAACTGAAAGTCTGGAAAGTAAATTCCGATCACCACAGGCCCATCCACCACAGACCTCCACACACTTACTTTCCATCTTTCCACATAATAGACACACTACTTCCTCCATTTGCAGTGAATGTTGATGCTGTATTTAAAATGTGAGGTGTGAATTTGCCAATATATGGACATCATTTGTAGGGATACTGGGCTGCCTGAGCTGTTGTGGGGGCCATAGTGACACATGCTTACCTGAATTTATGCCAGTGTTTGCAGCCAAAGTTTGATGGACGGGCTTCCAGAGACATGCCGGCATCGACAGGAGGCTGGATTTATGCACGTGCCAATGTTACTGTAGTAAACAATAGAAGAGAAGTTAGTTTTGTGCATCTCTGAATTCTTACAAAAAACATAATTATACTATTAAAAAATACCTGGAAACACCTGGCAAAATTATACATGGCAAAAAAATATTGAGAAACAAGCCTGGTTAGGTTATTTGTAGGAAAGTCAGTTGATGCTCATCATACACTCGTACACACTGAAGTGAATTGCTTGATCTGTTTGTTCACCAAAGTTGTGGACAAAGGACAAAGTTGTCCCAACAAATACTAGCCAGACTGACATGAAACTTATTGGGGTTCATGATCTTGAGAGGATGATTCCTGATTATAGCGGTAGCCCCCTGAACTCTACTGTCAGGATTATCAGGATTATCAAGGCACTCCATGATCTGTCCTCAAATTAAAACTAAACTAAAACCATTTTAACTCCACTGGTGATCATTACATTGTATGTTTTGTCTAACACTCCTCACCTCTGGGTTCTGCTGCGACTCAATGTTGTACCATACTGAAAAACATTTTAACATTCAGAGATGATATTCACATGTTCACAAAATTCACGTGGACCTTTCACATGTAGCTCAAGGAACATACGACAAACGTGCCGACTACACGTGTGAACATGTATGCGCGTGAGAACATATCTGCACGTATGAGCATGTCTGCAAATGTAAACGCTCAATTTTCTACAACAGCAGCTTTCCATAATCCGAACCTGTAATGTTGTATTCCCATTATTGCTGAAAAACAGGTTGTGCAACTCCTCTATTATTCTGTATGTGATGTGTTGCGACAGTCCTCTGCTGATGTGTGCAGTGTGTGGTGCAGAGCAGGGGTATGCAAAAAGTTTGAATTGTATAATATTCATATTGTAGCATAATAGATCTTTGAAAAAATAACATCACAGGGTAACCACAACAGATAAGGAGAACATATAAAAACCTGTAAGAATAATCCTGTAGAGAGCAAACTGACAGACAGGCTTCCCTGCAGTGTAAACAAGTGTACTGTTAAGAGTACACATTAAATTGGGGGTTGTCATAATGTTACGTAAAGGCCAAAATGATGCTACATTTGGTATCATGCATGTTTTTGGAGTATCTCAGGATTGGGTATAAAGTGTGTCTTCACATTGAATGAATGCATGCAAATTCTATGGTCCTATAGGCAGGAAAAAGTCAACATTAATGTTAAATTTATCAATTATTTTTATACTCTTTAAACCTTTATGCCAGTCAGGTAGTTTGTTTTGCCCCCCATGTTTGGATCTCCAGGGGGGGGGCAGGCTGTAAAATATGGTTAATGCAGCTCTGACATGATTACAGAATTCCCACAAAATAGCAATGTATGGAACCATTATTCAATTAGGTATGCGAGGCTCCATCAGCCTCCTGCATTGGTTCTGCCTGCCTCTGGCTTTTCAGCTTAGTACACAAGCAGCACAAATTATACTATACTGTAATTCATCAGAGATGGGACACATTTTTTCCATTTGCTCTCAGCCCAAATGGAAAAATCAATACACATTTAACGCATATAAATGTAAAAAATATATCTTAGTCAACCAGGGTCGTAATAAATTCCAGCCTGGGTTGACATTTGAATGATGAAATGTATTCAATACATCACATGCTTAAAGCTTGTTTTTCAATTTCAAACACAAAGTTAGAAAAAGGCAGAAGTCCAGCTTTCATCACGTAGCCTGAGATTTAAGACATCCATAAACATATGATGGACTGATTAACCATTACTTTATACAATTTCTACAAAATACACTTCAACATTCTTGCCAATCCAATGATTCACGGTACAGTACAACCAGCTGCTGTGTAGTTCTGACCAGAGGCCCTTTCAGTTTGCAGTCTTACACTGTGGCCTGATCAACACATACACAGCTTTTTCTTGTTAACACCCCTCAGTCTCTGAACAAACATGAACCGTTTTATGACATCAACCATAATAAAGAACTGAGTTTCATTCCACAATAAGGTATCTCTCTTTGAGAAAGGTATTAACTACTTTCTTGGGTGCTTGCAGTTCCCATAGACTGTATACAAATAAAGGACGTGGCCACCATGATGTAGTCTGTGGACTCCGGTTTTGAAGTCTTGAGCTTGGCATTTTGACCGTCGCCATCTTGTTTTTTTGGAGCCAGAAGTGAATAGAAGTGACCATATTTGGACGGGAGTGTGGAGCTGGATAGGAGCTCCCCAGTGTCTACAGCCCCTCATGCACCACTGTGGTAGCGATATGTCAATCACAAGTTAGCCACGCCCTAAAGCATAATCTGCTTTATTGACTGTTTTACTCTAAATTGGACTATAATATACAAAATGAACATCACGCTGTATTGAAAAGACATGAAACTAATGATTGAGACCATACATTCATTGGGGAACTGTTTACTGATGTAATACATTAATTGAGAAGTAGGGTCATTTTCTCATAGACTTCGATACGAACAAACTGAAATACCAAACTATTGGATATATTGCAAAGACATTTGCCCTCCTCAGGATACTTTTTAATCACTTTAGTGATCCCCTCACTTTTCATCTAGCACCATCATCACAGATCCACATTTGTCATTTGTCTGGTGAACATGGTAAACATTTTATCTGCTTAACATCAGCATGTTACCATTGTCATTGTCCTTGTGAAAATGTAGCATGCTGAGGTGATTATTTAGCTCAATGCACAGCCTCACAGAGTGGCTTGCATGGTGGTAGACTGTACACATTTAACAGATGAGCTATAACATGTTGACTAGTGAGCTCTACAGGTGTAAGGCGAATTTAAGCTTCAGACAGAGTAAGGTACCAATTAGGTACCAATTATCAGGAGAGACAGTGCACCAGTAGGTGGCTAATCTACATGGGCTTGCAAGTTTGTGCAAATTTGAGGCTTACCAGGACAAAATGATGAGAGCTTAGCTCAGACTCATTCTCATTCATTCTCAGTAAGCGATAAGCTGTTGCTCGAACCTGATGATCTCACACTTCTAAGGGCTCTACAGTTGGCATTCCAAGTTACATTTTCTGCAGATTGTGCTGCCTATCTGAAAACCCCTGCCAAGCAGTTGCCTTGATACATGACAGTCCCTCCCCTCAGGCTCTGAGGTAAACACAGAGATCATACAGGGTGTGTATGATCACATTTCCCCCAGACTGCTAAAAGATGTTTTTAACACTGTTGGGTCATGCATTGTGAGTTTAATAAATACCTATTTAACCTTAGGCTGTGTTCCAACTGTTTTTAAACATGCTGTAGTGCAGCCCCTGCTTAAAAAGCACAATCTAGACTCTTGTCTTCTCTCTAACATTAGGCCAATTTTCTAAGCTCCCATTTTTGTCCAAAGTTCTAGAGAAAGTACTTTTAAAGCAACTACAATTGCACCTCGATTTTTAATGGCATTCCTGAAGAGTCCCAGTCTGGTTTTAAATCACGTCACAGCACTGAGACAGCACTTTTAAGAGTTTTTAATGATCTTCTTTTAACTGCTGACTCTGGGAACTCTGCTGTGTTGATACTTTTAGACCTGACTGCTGCCTTTGACACAGTTGATCACCAGATTCTTTTATCACAACTTGAACTGTGTGTAGGCATTAAAGGTACTGCCCTTAAATGGTTTCAGTCATATCTATCCATTTTAGGCCCTGTTCTCTTTAAAAAAAAAAAAAAAAATGCTGCCTCTGGGATCCATTTTTAGAAAATACAACATTTCCTTCCATTATTTTGCAGATGATTTACACATCTATTTGCCAATAAAAACAAATAAAAATTCCATGCAAGCCTTACTGAACTGTTTAAACGCTGAAATCATGGATGGAATTAAACTTCCTGAACCTCAATGAAAAGAAAAACGAAACCATCATATTTGGGAAATCTGAACTTTTGGATGGCGTTGACTGTGCACTCGCCCTTGTGTCAAAAACCTTGGTGTGATCTTTGACAGAGCTTTTAAATTTGACCAACAGATTAATTCAGTTGTAAAGACAAGTTTCTTTCAACTAAGACTTTTTGTGAAGGTTAATGCCTATCTTTCCTTAAATGAATTTGAGAGGGTTATTCATATGTAGATAACGTCACGTTTGGATTACCTCAATTCTCTCTATTTTGGTGTTGATCAGTAGTCTCTTCGTCGCCTGCAGCTGGTCCAGAATGCAGCACGTCTCCTGACTGGGGAGAGAGGACATGATCACATCACACCAATTATGGCCTCTCTAGACTGGCTTGCTGTCAGTTTCAGGATCCAGTTTAAGATTTTATTACTTCTTTTTAAAGCTCTTAACGGACTGGCACCACCCTATTTATTTGAGTTGTTGCACCATCATGCTCCAGTCAGAGCACTGAGGTCAAGGCTCAAAACCAGAGGTGACAGAGCCTTTGCAGTGGCTGCTCCAAACTTGTGGAACAACCTACCTTACATTATCCGAACTGCTCAGACCCTAAAAAGTTTTAAATCATTGCTGAAGATTCCCCTCTTTGCATTGGCTGTTAATCCTAGTTAAGCTCGACATCCTGAATTTTAATATTTATTTTTTTTGTAACTATATTTGTTTTTATCCATTGTGTTTTTATTAGGGATGTTCGATATTATCGGCCCTCCGATGTTATCGGCCGATATTCACTTAAAAATGTAATATCGGGAAGTATCGGTA